>NC_054712.1:16285119-16452619 GCF_016097555.1 Gigantopelta aegis
TTATTACGAAAGAGTTTGTCAAAGAATCAGTGTTAATTCTCTGAGGAAAAAAGTTTCTGAGTGTTTTTTGTGGCTTTGTTTTTTCTGTTGGGTGTTTGGCTTTTTTCCCCCCCGCCATTCGGATCTGAATTTAATAAGACTTCTTCGGGATGGATGTTTGTGCGGGAATCTCGACAACGGCAGAGTCGAACTCTTTGGCTGTGAAGGTTGTTGATGTGGAGAAGAGTCGCGTACACGCACTTGTCACTCCGCACGTGGAACCGAAGATGACCAACTTCAGTATTGACGCCATTCTGGGAGAGAAAGACAGAAATGCTCGTCGTGAAGATGCTATTAAAGAAGAAGATGGCGTTGAAGGTAGGGTGCGAATGTTGGTGGAAGATGGGAGGGGTGGGCAGACGGTTAGTAGAATATACAGTCGGGGACAGAAGGTACGCGCTCGGTGAGGGGTAGTAAAGACAACAGTAATGCTGAAGGTAAAACTGTGACACTAGTCAAATGGGTAGCAGTGTGGAAGATAAAAACCAAATGGTAGTAAAAGGTGGGGGTGGGGTAGTGTTATGGGAGCCTTTGTATCGAATGTTGGTACAACGGTAGTGACGGTGGAATAACAGTAACAATCGTTTGGGGGATATCGTGCTATAGCTGTATTCTGTTAGTAATCCCTTTGGAAAATTCATTATATTCACTAAGACTAATAGACTTTATATAATATAATGATTTCGTATTAAACTAAAAAGCTGAGTTTTGAGAAGTGGGGAATATAATGTCACAAACCCTTACTGTTCCTAGTTCTGTTACTGACAGTAAAAAGCGAGAGTTAGTGAAGAATTTCAGAAGGTCCAAACCACATTGTTACCTGACTGTAATGTGGGAATTTCACCATATATATCTGACGTTTTGGGAAGAATTTGGTTTACTATCGTCGCTCCACACTGAACAGAATACGGTGTTTATAACGTACTGGCATTTACAACCCAAGTCTGTAAAAAAAACCCAGACATCATCGTGGTCTTAGCGGGTGGTCTAAACACTCACACCCCAAATGACACTACAACAAGATTAAATAACAAATATTGTTTTGTTATTAGATACGAATAAATCTGTAAAAACAAAATTAACCTCTATACGCTCAAGGGTCAATATAATTTGTATGTGTGCATGGAGGTGTCTGCTTGCCTGTTTCATTACCTAGGGTGTTTAGTTGATAACCCACAGACCCATGGTTCCGCTCGAAACTAATACATGTACTTTAAAAATAGTAGTGGTCGATACAGTATTTGGTAGAATTTTAAGAATTCAATGTGGAGAATGTTAATTTTTTAAGTTTTATTTAATACAATAACAATATATCTCGCGATTATTAACGGATTTGTACTGGACCCCTCCAAACTCCAGCCTTTGAAACGATTCTGGATCCACAACACCAGACCTTTACAAATGAAAGAAAATGTCTCTTACCTTAGAGTTTTAATATTCTCTAACATAATGGATAAAATGCGTACCTGATTTTTGCATGTTACTCAGAAGATAACAATAAAATTAAGGAAATTGTAATAGAAACAAATAAAATAAAAATATTTATTGACAGTATAATACTGATAAACTTATCGATAATGTGTGTTGTTTAGAAAACAATAGTCATATTGGTTTATAGGAAAGAAATGATCACAGTGCTCAGAATACGAGGTGACAGAATACAAATACAATGTAATTGGACATGGAAAATATATTTATCCTTGCACGTTTCTTGCTCAACAATAATATTAGTAATAGTATTTAATATGCTTCTATCCATGTTTAAGCAATTAAAATAATGCAATGTTCTTGACAATGTTCTAAACACAAATATCATAAATAACCGTCAGATAAATTCGCACTGAATACGTTTGTTTTAACTTTTAATTATTTATTTTTAATTTTTAGTATTATTATTTTGATTGCTTGTTAATTTGAATCATTAATTAGTTGGCTCAAGTAAAAACGTTTGTGCTTTTAAAAATATTATTGTGTGTGCCCTTAAAGTCTAATATATGTAGCCTGTTATTACAAAAGAGTAATAACTTATAACCAAAATGTTCAATCAACAGTGGGGTTTTTAAAAGCATATTTAAACCGTTTTACATGTGTGTGTATATATAATCATCTGAATTTAACATAGGGAGTATTTGAGTGATACATGTTCAAATATTAAATTATTCCTAGCAGTATTTAAGTAATAGTTTTCATTAGCTGTCCATCGCCTACCTTCGAATCTGAACTGTAAGTATGTATGTCCACAAAATGTCAGAAATTAACGTGCTTATATCAATTAAATGTTCAAGCACGTTTGTTGGGGATACATCATCTGATTCACGGCAGGCTTTGTACCCAAAACAACATGGGTGAGGGGATATCTTAAAAAAAATTGTAATTGCAAATTACAGTTTAAAAAAACTAATTAGGAGTAAAACCAAATATTTTGAATTCTGAAATTTTTAAATAATGCTAGATATATAATTTATGAGCGTTAAGCCCCAAAATCTAAAGAAAATTGAACGCAATTTTGACGGTTCTTTACAAATAAATATTGTAATTAGGACTCTTGAAAATTAAATAATTTTGAACTACAAATAAAAAACAGACTATTTCTTATCTGTGAGTAGTTTGCAACCTTGTAAACGACAATATTCGTCCACTCTATGTTTATAATGTATATAAGTTGTAATACACTCAATTATTGATTCAGATATTTTAATTGCTGTCATCAGTAGTATACACTTTTGGCTTTAGCTATAAATATACAGATAGAAATGGTTTATTGTTGATTATATATATTATGATGAACAGGATTATTGAATTGGTATGAGCTTGCATCAAAAACATATTTTTTAAAAGGACTGTAGCCTGGTATCAACTAAAATAATCTTTCTAACGACTAATGTTACATATTAGTATTAAATACATTGTTTTGTTTAGAATTTATTTCACTTATCAGTGTCTTTAGACGCAATGTATTTCTTGTCGTTCTAATAGTTGTAGTAACTCAAACTTAATTTTACTTACAAATATACATTTTTTTTCGTAAGTATGAAATCATAGCCGTACGGGCTCCCATTGTTGTGGGTGGGGTGGGGGGGGGGGGGGGGCAGGCTGGCATTTGCCCGAATTAAACGAAAATGCCTGGATAACAACATTTATTCATATTAGCATTACTACCAAACAGCTATATAGGGTTGCAAACGAATCACTGCGCATTTTTACATGGACTACAACTAATTTTGAGTCTAGAAGGATGGAAAATGCATTGTAAAAAAAAGTCTCAGTTTAGCACATTTTGCCCAAATATCTGTATAATGTTTGCACGAATCTGATGTTTTGCTTCAGCACTAGAGTGGGGGTTGCGCCCCCCCCCCCCCCACGTCCCCGCCCCCGCTCCCGCCCCCGCCCCCTGTGTCGTACGTTTATGTATGACATTACTAGGAGGTAAAATCCAGTTCGGGTTACTACTATCAAAAACACCCTGTAAAAGAAAGTGTATTTATTACCATTATGTAATTTCAGTTATTAATATACGTTAAAAGTATATTACAATTTATTTAGAAGCAAACTCTCTCTTTGACAATTCCTTTCTTTTTTTATGTGTTCTTCTTTTCTTTTTTATAACAGTTAAATGCATCTAACACGTTCTAACTCGCTATGATTGATATTCCATTCTTGATTGTTTTTAATATTGATTTTCGATAACACACTGGTATCTGTGGATATCAGTATCAAATTTCATGACACAAACAAGACAAATCATCAGTTATATTATTCGCGAAATACTGATTCTGATTTATCACTTCTGATATTTACAAATATATTTCGTTTATAAAACAAATAGGATTTTCGTGTGTTAATATATGCATGTACTGTAAATAATTTTTTTGTTCTTCTAATATACAATTGTAAGGAATGCTCATTCGCATTACGTAACATTAGTTTACTATTTATATCTGGTATTCCTTCTGGTAGCATTAATTATAATATCAATTTTATTTTTTAATATTATACATTAACATACACATTAATACTGTAGTGTATTTTTGTAATAATTAAATAATTTACAGTATTCAAATAAGAATATATATATATGATAAGAGAGAGAGAGAGAGAGAGAGAGAGAGAGAGAGAGAGAGAGAGAGAGAGAGAGAGAGAGAGAGAGAGAGAGAGAGAGAGAGAGACAGAGAGAGAGAGAGAGAGACAGAGAGACAGACAGAGAGAGAGATTATCTTAATTACAAAGTTGTATTTGTATATATCTAGTGCATTAAATTAATGATCGATAATTGAAAATTCAGCAAAAAAATATTATGTTGTAGCTGAACGTATCACTATAATACGACAAACATATCCGTTAAAACGAACAATAATGTGTCTGGCTCGATGGGCCACAAGAAAAGCAATGGAGTAGATGTCAACCTCTCGAGGGATCGCTGAATATATAGTGCAGACATTTTTAATATATACTCTTTGGAGTTTCTCAAAAACGTCTGAAAACAAATTTACATTATATAACTATTGATCATTTATTTATCATAAATATTATTGTTAATATAATTAAAACTCGTATTTTCTTATTAAGTGAAGGAACATAGTTTTGATGTGGTAAATAAACATGCTGTACATAACCGATTGTTATAGATTTATTAGCAAAGAAAACCCTAAAACATTATTGATTTATTCGTCTATATAATTAATTGAGTGTTTTTCTCTGATTGTTGTTGCCTGTTAAAGTAACATACCCTGGTTTTTAAACACTGACGTATTTTACTCTATTACAGCCGGTGTTTTTTATTAGTGAAATTACACATTACTTAGCTTTTATTTTTTAGATTATCCATTTCCAATCCATCCGGAACGTTTTGGTCATACTTGTGTTTCTAATACCACGAAGTGCACTTTCCATATTTGTAAAAACGCACTCAGTTCTGAGAAGTAAGTTATGGAGACAAGCTTTAGTCTACTTCTTAAGGTTTTGGGTATTTCCCCGTTTCAACGTCACAGACTCTTTGCTGCAATCTACTGTAAATTTATCCAGATGTGTAGATTATCCAAACTTAGTGTCCATTTTAACGTAATCCAACTAGGGTCTGCGACTTTAACATAGATATTAAGTAGTGGCGTAGGCAGGATTTTGTATTGGGGGGAGGGGGGGGGGGGGGGGCACCTGTGTAGTGGGATATGACACAGGAACCTTTTTAATGTTATTAATAAGCGAAAAGGTAAAAATCCCCCACCCCACCCCACCCCCGGCTACGCCGCTGATATTAAGCTGATGTTGGGATTTCGTTTCGTTTCAGATATAAAAATTAAGACAGAGGTTTCGACCAGTGAAGAAAGCTCGTCTACCCCATGTCTTGAAAGCGCCACCTGCCGTCTGGAGACCAAGGAACTCTGGGATAAATTCCACGAACTGGGAACAGAGATGATTATTACCAAAACAGGAAGGTAAGAAAAATAGAGTTATCTTACCTTGTCGTTGTAGTAGGGGCGGGATGGAGCCCAGTGGTAAAGCGCTCGCTTGATGCGCGGTCGGTCTAGGATCGATCCCGTTCGGGTGGGCCCATTCGGCTATTTCTCGTTTGGAATTCAAATGAGTAAAAAAGAAAGGGGGGCAGTTGGGGGGGGGGGGGTCTTGTTCCAGCCAGTGCACCACGACTGGTATATCAAAGGCCGTGGTATGTGTTATACTGCCTGTGGGATGGTGCATATTAAGGATCCCTTGTTACTAATTGAAAAAATTAGCGGGTTTCATCTCTGAAACTATATGTCAAAATTACCAAATAGCCGATGCTTAATAAATCAATGTGCTCTAGTGGTGTCGTTAAACAAAACACACTTTTAACTTTTTTCGTCGTTGTAGTTATTATCGATATTTTCTCTCTTATACGAATTGAAAAGGACGGGGGGGGGGGGGGCGTCTTGTCTTGTATGTATTATTATTCGAAATAAGTTTATATTCGTATCAAACGTGACAGCTGTACATGACATGAGTTACTTTTTATTGTATTTCATGATAGACGTTGTCAATTGAATTGAACTGAACTGAAACGAATTAAACTGAACTGCATTGCATTGACTTGAATGTTTAATGATTCCCCAGCACGATAAACTCATCAGGAGTTGAGTGTCAAATAACAGATAGACAGGATCAATTAAAACAATGTTTAAATCATCAACAAAACAAGGTGTAAACAGATGGGAAAGAGTCACATTCATAAAAGTCACAATGTAGCATATCATCATATCAACATAACATACAAAAATAAAATCTTCAAAAACATTTTTTTCTTTTTTTAATTTTAAAACCCCATAAAAACAGCGTATGAAGATGTTGTAAACAACTAATATGGTACCGAACTACCACACAAAACTAAAAACCACACAAACCTAAAAACTAAAAACACGTACATCATTGAAATCATTATCACGTATGAGACGCAGAATAATATGAAGTGATTATGCTACTCAATTTCCATTCGGAAATCCTTATAGTAGTCAATCCAGCCAGTCCACCATGACTGGTATATCGAAGGCCGTGGTATGTGCTATCCTGTCTGTGCAATGGTGTATATAAAATATCCCTTGCTACTAATGGAACATTTTAGCGGGTTTCCTTTCTAATACTATACGGCATAATGTTTGACATCCAATAGAGGATGGTTAATAAATCAATGTGATCTAGTGGTGTCGTTAAACAAAACTTTTTTTCCTTATAGTAATTTAACTTGGTCACGTTGTTTTTATTAAAACACGAGTATATAGTAATACATAGGATATTAAATTCTACATCATTTCGTATACACTTTATATCCTGAATAGTTATATCACCTTAGTCACAGTACACATATAACACATACTGTTTGAATCTATGATATAATACTTTAATCTGACTAAAACAAGAAGCCCCCCCCCCCCCCTGCTACTGATAAATGTTAGAGAAGAGATAAAGAAAGAATTATGAAAAAGATAAAAACAAACAAGGATAGAATTTGTTTTAGAAAGAATAACATTAATTAATATATATAAACGAAACCGTCAAGCCAAAGAGAATCGAGAAATGAGGAAAGGAAAGAAATATCCAGAATTTATAGTCTAAATATTTTTCAAGGATGTTAGATAAAATAGAAAGAAAAATAATAAAACAAAACTTTAAAAAAACAAACAAGAAAGAACAAATAGAAAAAAGAAAGAAAAAAGATATGCGACTTAAAAAGGGAAAAAGAAAGAAACGAAAGAAATAAAAATAAATAAATAAAAATGAAAGAAAGAATGAAAAACCTTTTGAACAGAAAAGAAAAGAAAATCAGAGCAAAAAAGAAAAAAGATATGCTGCAAAAAAAAGAGGAAAAAAAAAGAAAGAAATGAAAGAAAGAAAACCAAAGAAAGAAAATGAAAGAAAGAATGAAAAGAAAAGACAGGAAAGAAAAGACAATGAGATCAGGGCGAGGGTGCGAGTTGTAAACAACGTGAGGTGTCGACACGCGTGTTGGTCTGTCGGTGCGTGTAGCCCACCTCGCGCCCTAATCTTAAAGCGACTAGAACTCGCCGTGATTACTTTGAACTGTGGCCGTGAGAACCGCGGTCCGCGGGATCGGTATCTGTGGAGCGCTCAGATTTATCACCCCTGTGTCGTGAGAGCTAGTTACTGCCAGATACACTCGGCAACACCGCTCTGAGCTACAAAACTTGGCCTCGGTGGCCCAGTGGTTTGGCCGTCGGTAATAAGGCTGGTAGGTACAGGGTTCGCAGCCAGGTACCGGTTCCCACACAGAGCGAGTTTTAACGACTCGATGTGTAGGTGACCAGATAGCTGAGATGTGTGCTCAGGACAGCGTGCTTGAACCTTAATTGGATATAAGCACGAAAATAAGTTGTAATGAATGCATGAATGTGGTATAAAACTGGCCTCGGTGGCCAAGTGGTTTAGCCATTGGCCTTAAGGCTAGTTAGGTACTGGGTTCGCACCCCGTTAATATTGTTATCAGAGGTCACTGCACGGACTTCTCTCTCACTAACCATTAACAACTAAGAATGAACCCTGGGACCAGTGGTTCAAACGTTGGTTAGTTTAACCAGCGGTTAACGGACATTTTAAAACCCAAAGACAGAATCAAACTGTGTTTTGTTTAACGACACCACTGGAGCACATTGATTAATTAATCATCGGCTATTGGATGTCAAACATTTGGTAATTCTGACACATAGTCATCAGAGGAAACCCGCTACATTTTGACTACTCCAGCAAGGGATATTTTATATGCACGTTCCCACAGACAGGAAAGCACATACCATGGCCTTTGTCCAGTTGTGGTGCACTGGTTGGAACGAGAAAAAAGACAGAATCAATACTAACCATAACTGAAAACATAATGTTGAAACTAGTTTTAGAACAACCAAATGTATCCATAATAATCGAATATAAAGTTTATTTTGTACTTGTGCAAAAATAATTAAAAGGACATTCCTGAGTTTGCTGCAATTTTTAAGATGTTATCGACTAACAGATACTTTTTGACGATTGTAATTACATATCAAAGATATTTTTCTGCGTAAAATATTAGTGGCTGTATATTAAACGTGTTTCTGATCGTTCTAATATTTGTACTAGGTTAAATTTCATTTTATTTCCTGAAAATTATTTTTTCGTACGTACAAAATTATTTGAAGACAAAATCCAGTTTGGGCTTCTTACAAATATTAAGACGACCAAAAACACATTGAATATACATACACTGACATTCTAAACAAGAAAATATAGTTAATATGTAAGTTTAATCGTAGAAATGTTTTATTAGTCGGAAACATCTTACAATGCAGCAAACTCAGGAATGTCCCTTTAAGAGAAAATATTCGACTAGCCCAGGGTTAATTGAACTATGCTTTGAACAATTGGGACCTGTTCTGGAGAAACTGCACAGACAGATTTCTTCACGAAAATAAATTAAGATGAATGAATATAGTACAAACAGAGAGAGAGAAACTTTTTGGGCCGATTTTAAAACTTGAGAACACAGACGTTTCTCTTTTTAAATGAATTAAAGTTTGCTTTGTTTAACAACACAACAGGAACACATTGAATAATTAATTATCGGCTATTGGATGTCAACCATTTTGTCAGTCTGACATATAGTCTTTAAAAAAAACCTGCTGCAATTTTCCATTAGCATCAAGGGATCTTTTATATGCACAGAACAGCACATACCACGGCCTTTGACATACTAGTCGTGAATGAGTTCCGGACAGATTTTAGAACTGTGTGGGTTTAAACAGACAACAGCATAATTTTCACTAGTACACATACAGACGGACAGAATCAGAAGTGGCAAGTTCTAAAGGTTTTATTTTATTGCTTTATTTATTTGAAAAGATTTTCTCGTTCCAATCAGTACACAACAACTGGACAAAGGCCGTGGTATGTGCTTCCCTGTCTGTGGGAAAGTGCATATAAAAGATCCCTTGCTGCTTAGGAAATATGTAGTGGGTTTCCTCTAATGACTACGAGTCAGAATTGCCAAATGTTTGGTATCCAATAGCCGATGATTAATTAATCAATGTGCTCCAGTGGTGTCGTTAAACTAAATCAACTTTTTTTATTTGAAAAGAAGAAAAAGAAGGAAAAGAAGAAGAAGAAAAAGAAGAAGAAAGAAAGAAAAAGACTGATCTATATGCATTTGAATTTTTTTTTTTTTTTTTTTTTTTTTTTTTGTCAAATAGGAACAAACACCAAAACAAAACAAAACTATCATATTACATAGGCGTATCGCTTAACTGGATTAGAGGGTGGGGGTTGAACGTTTCTGCGGTGTCATGATTACCACATACCCAGCTTCTCACAATGTTAACTGGAAAAAAAAGTACTAATCAAAATTATACCCAGATGATTTTCCAGTCTTATATATTAGTTATGAAAATCCTTGGAATAAAAACCATAAAAATGTGTCAGTATTATGTAATTTGAAACAGACTATAACACCGAGGTTGATATTGATTACATCTGACAGGTGAAATCACAAGTACTAAGTGTAAGAATACATAGCAGTCCAGCATATTAAATCAAGTAACTAAAATAATTATATAAATTTGCTAACAACAAAATTACTGATGTTGTATCCATAATCAATAAAAAAAATTAATCTTAATCTAACAAAGCAGTTTATTGAACTTCATTGTATTGAAAATGACAGGTGTATTATTTTTTGGTATCAATATGGTACGTGGACCTGCAGTCTCAGTTACAGTTAGTAAACTTGTGAAAGCTGTTTATTCCTTTTTCCATCTGGAGAATAAGAGAGGGAAATTGCTTATACCTTTAAATAAGCTTAGTACTTGTGATTTCACCTATCAAGTGTAATCAATATCAACCTGGGTGTTATAGTCTGTTTCAAATTACGTAAGTTTTGCAGTAAAATTGTAAATACATCTATAACATGTCATTTGTTGTCGTTTTTTGTACCAGTTGTTTGAATACCATAACAGGTCATGATAACACTGACACATTTTTATGGTTTTTATTCCAGGGATTTTCATAACTAATATATAAGACTGGAAAATAACATGGGTATAATTTTCATTAGTACTTTAATAGCTACATATTATATTGTAACAATCAATTAATCACCTTAAGCAGTTTAAAAACAAAACATGTGCACTAAAAGCATTCAGTGTTTGCCATAACAAATTCAATTCTCTGATTGTGGGGGCGGTCTAGTACCACACTCCCATCTCGATCCATATGTCATTACCCAAAAAGATGAGAGAAAATATCCTTCTTGTTTTTTAGATCATAGTCTGAGAAATAGAAAATATCGCTAATAAAATATTTATAAATCATTCATATGCAGGTGTATATTCGTTTGAATTTATTTGGGCAGGCACGGAGCATGTGTCTTTTTTCCCTTGAGTGTGTGACAAGTCTGTGTATAGTTGTCATACACCACGGCACTGAGCCGTTAAAACTTACTCTGGGTGGGAACCGGTACCGGGATGCGAACTCAGTGTCTTCCAGTTTTAACTCCGATTTCTTAACCATTAAAGCACGGTGGCGGAGCCTATTGTCACACGTTCGTTTTAGACTGACCACCCAACATAGCCGTCCCTCGTATAAAACCATCTTTTCTTCTGTGTCCTTTTCCGCAGTCATTGTTCATTATTTAATGGCCGTTAATTTTAACACAGGCGCTGTCGTGTTTAAATAAAACAAACTGACACTAAACCTTCTATCAACACAGATATAATTACAACCCCCCTTTTTTCGAATTTTATTACACGGTTGGCTTTCCCAAAGGCTGGTTTTCGTTATACCATCAATAAAATGGTTTTTATTTGATTTTTATGTTGTGCAAACATTCCAACACGAGGTGAAACAGCGAAGCTCGATGTTGTATCTTTAATAGGTGTCTTCGCTATCTCTCAGGGTTTCAATCAAATGATTAATTCAACACGAAAAACTCTAAAAGCCGACATACAAGGGGGATAATTAAAAAAGCTCAAATTGGCCGGTAGACTGGTGCCCTAAGCGACTCGTCGCCTATCTTTAATGGGCACGTTGTTATTATCCAGTCTTAACAGGTTAATTTACGACGCTCCGAGCGAACGGTCTATCAACGAGGTGAGGTTTTCACGATCACTAATAAGCGGCTAGGTTTGTTTAAATGTCTCAGTGTCGTGATCGCTGCAATGTTGGGGACAATTATCCCGCGCTAATGTGATACTTTTCACACCTGTAAATCTTCCACTCCGATGTGACAGTTTGGAAAGCCAGTGAGCAGACGATAACAAAATACTTCTGGGAAACTACGTCATGTGTAGGACCTTTAAAAAATATATATCACTTGTATTAGTTTATGTTGTTAAACTGTTAATTTGACAGAAAAAAATTCTCTTGGGTTATATATATATATATATATATATATATTTATTTATTTTTAAATAGTCACTATCTTTTGTTATTCTGTGTTGTTGTTTTTTGTTTGTTTTTTGTTGTTGGGGTTTTGGGGTGGGGTTGTTTTTTGTTTGTGGGTGTGTGTGTAAACTTTTGAATGTTTTTCTTTTGTTTTCGGTTGGGGTTTTTTGTTTGTTTTTTGTTTGGGTGGTTGTTTTTAGTGTGTGGGGGTTTTTGGGGTGGGTTTTTTTTTTTGGGGGGGGGGGTTCCTTTATTATTATTATTATTATTATTATTATTATTATTATTTAAATATCGTGTATATCTTCATCATTTTCCGGGGCAAGACGTATCCCAGTGGTAAAGTGCTTACTTGATGCGCGGTCGGTCTGGGATCGATCCCTGTCGGTGAGCCCATTAGGCTATTTCTCGTTCCAGCCAGTGCACTTCTTGGTATATAAAAAGCCGTGGTATGTGCTATCCTGTCTGTGGGATGGTGCATATAAAAGATCCCTTGCTACTGATGAAAAAATTAAGCGGGTTTTCTCTCTATGACTGTCAACATGACCATATGTCTGACATCCAATAACCGATGATTAATAAATCAATGTGCTCTAGTGGTGTCATTAAATAAAACAAACAAACAATTTAAGCAAGCATTTTTTTTTAGTTTATACAATTCAATTAAAGTGTGAAATTAAACCTAACATTTTAATATGACAGAAAGTAAACTAAACCAACTAAAAACTAAACAAAACTAAACTAGGTATATAGTTTGCATTAGGAAAACGAAGCACGAAGAACTTTAATATTATAACTGATTCCAATTATTCCATTTTGAATAGCTGTTCGTTTGGTTATTATTGTAATTTCTAGTTAATATTAAACTATTAATATTTATATTAATTTTAATCACTTATAATCGTAATAGTTTTATTGAATACCATTGTAATTTCTTGCAACTATTAATATTCTTATGGATTCTAATTGATTGAAACATATTTTATTGCTTTTTAAAGAACAAATGGATTAGGCACCAGTTACACAACTTACTAGGCCTTCTTCAAAATACATACATATTACGACAGTAATATATTTTTGCAAGTTAAATATGAACAGAATAAATATTATTGAAAAAAAAAAAATAAGAAAGAAGAAAGGAAACAGAAAAAAAGAGACGCAATAAAGTATTCGATGTGTTCTAGAATTAGACAGCAGGTTTGATAAAGGAAAACACAAAACAATGACAACACACAAACAAGGCATCACTTAAATCCGTAATAGTTATAGTGACTACTTTTGTAATATATTGTAAAAATTAATATGCTTATTAATTCTAATAATTAATAGTTTTACTGATTACTGTTGTCAGTTCTTGTAAATATTAATACACTTATTGATTGTAATCATAATATTCCGAATGCTTCTATCTAACCTATCTGTTAATAGTCTAATTGCTTCAAGTTAGATGTATTCATATTTTGTACAGTATTCTAAATATTAATATTCTGAATGCTACTAATAATTAATGCCAACTGTTTTTGGTTATTGAATATTTTTGGTATAGTTGTAATCATTAATATTTTAATTGATTTAATCATAATTACATTTGTGTGTTCTGATTATTCCAATCCATTAACGTTCTGTTTTGTTTTTAGCATTAAAATTCGCATTTATTAAAACTAGCTGTTTGTTTCATTAATTGTATTTTGCAATTTTTATTATTATTTTACTTATTATTCTTTTGGTTGCTAATAACGAGTATTCTTCTTAGTTCTAATAATCTATTTTATTCTAACCATGAATATTCTTACTTGTTCTGTAATATTTCAGTTTGTTTTAATCATTGATATTCAAATAAATTATTCAGATAGATTCTAATACTCTGCTTTATTCTAACTATTAATATTCTTACTGGTTCTGTAATAGTCTAATTTGTTTTAATAATTAATATTCAGATAAATTATTCAGATAGATTCTAATACTCTGCTTTATTCTAACTATTAATATTCTTACTGGTTCTGTAATAGTCTAATTTGTTTTAATAATTAATATTCAGATAAATTATTCAGATAGGTTGTACTAATCTACTTTATTCTAACCATTAATATTCCTACTGATTCTTTAATATTCTAATTTGATTTAATCATTAATATTCAGATAAATTATTTAGATCGCTTCTAACTATTTATATTTTGACTGATTAAAACCATAAATATTCTGATTTCTTCTAAACATTAAAAGTATCATAGATCATAACCACTGATATTCTAAACTATGTCTAATCAGTGTAACTCCGATTAACATAAACAGTAAAATCACAATTTATTCTATTTACTAGTTGCTAAGTACATTCTAATTCGTTCCAGCGATTTCTATTCTCATAGATTCTAAATACTAGTATTTATATTTTAATTATCCACAACTATTAATATCTTGGTTAATGCAAATGATTAATATATCATCGCTTTAACCATTAATATTAAGACTAATTTTAACATTAAAATTAGGCGCGGATTTAGGGGGTCTAATTGTTCCGAAACAATAGCCGATGTATTTTTTTTTTTTTTTGGTCCCAGAAATTCAGTTTTAGACATATTGTATATAAATAAACTGAAGTTATTTCTTTTTGGTAGTAGATTGTCATTTGGGTGTTTGAGGTGGATAATATATTGTCTTCGTCAAATGCATGTTTAATTGTTAACAGTGATGTCTTTAATACCAACAATAGCAGGGTTGTAGCTAGGACTTTTTGTGTGGGGGGGGGGGGGGGGGGGGGGCAACTGAGTAGATAATAGTCTAAAAATCCTTAAACGGTTAAGAAGAGAATTTTCTTTTAGTGTTTATAATTTTTTCCGGATTTTTTCTGAGGGGCAATCGCCCCGCCCCCTTACCCCCCCCCCCCCCCCCCCCCCCCACCCTCCCTAGCTACGGTCCTGCGATAGGCGGTTTTCGGCAATTTTCGCCTGCTGTTTAATAAATGCTAGCCAATCAGTCGTCCTTTTTGAAGTATGCAATAAAATAAAATTTAAAAATGCATTTAGTAGTAAAGTTTATAAAATTATCAGGAGCGGGGCGAGACGTAGCCCAGTGGAAAATTCTCGCTCGATGAGCGGTCGGTCTAGGATCAATCACCGTCGATGGGCCATTTGGGCTATTTCTCGTTCCAGCCAGTGCACCACGACTAGAATATCAAAGGCCGTGGTAGGTGTTATTCTGTCTGTGGGATGGTTTATATAAATGATTCCTTACTGCTAATGAAAAATTGTAGTGGGTTTCCTCTCTAAGACAGTATGTCAAATTTACCAAATGTTTGACATCCAATAGCCAATGATTAATAAATCAATGTGTTCTAGTGGTGTCGTTAAACAAAACATAAAATTATCTGGATTTCTGTAGGCATGAAATTCAAGGTATAATCTTTACATTTCACAAGAAACATTAAAACATATTTTGGTTAATTATACAACTTTGAGACTGCCCCTTTAATATGTACATGTATTATTTTTTTTTCTAAGGCGGATGTTCCCCACATTACGAGTTTCGTTCACTGGACTGGACGCCAAAGACCGCTATCTAGTGTTCATGGACGTGGTACCAGTGGACAACAAGCGCTACCGTTACGCCTATCATCGATCTTCGTGGCTGGTGGCGGGTAAAGCCGACCCGCCCCTCCAGTCCCGACTCTGTATGCACCCGGACTGTCCGTTCAACGGGGAACAACTACAGAAGCAGACGATATCGTTCGAAAAACTGAAACTGACCAATAACATTCTTGATAAGAATGGCCAGGTATGTGTTTTATTATAGATAACTGTATTAAATTGCCTTTTTAACGGCATTCATCATTTCATTAAAAAAGAGGTTTTTTTGTGTGTGTTTTTAAAAAAATTAATTAACAACATTTGATGTATATATATATATATATATTACTTTATTTTGTATAACCTTAAAATGTGTTCTGGGATTTTAGTGGCGTTTTTTTTTTTTTTTTTTAAATACATCTTTTTTGTTTGTTTGTTTGTTGTTTTGTTTTTTTGTTGTTGTTTTTTGTTTTGTTTTTTTGTGTGGAGTTTTTGTGGGGTTTTTGTGTTTTGTGTTTATTGTTGTTGTTGTTGTTGTTGTTTGGTATGATACAACAAAAAAACTTCCCCATTTTAGATTGTCTTGAACTCCATGCACAAATATCAGCCACGAATTCACCTGATGAAAGAAACGGAAGACCTTGTTCTGCCGCTGACCAGTCTAAACAACACTCAGGTCAAAACGTTCATCTTCCCAGAAACTGTGTTCATCGGCGTAACGGCATATCAGAACCAGTTGGTAAGTGAATCGGTGCAGTCCAATTCGTCCCCCCCCCCCCCCCCCTCTCTCTCTCTCTCTCTCTCTCTCTCTCTCTCTCTCTCTCTCTCTCTCTCTCTCTCTCTCTCTCTCTCTCAATATATCTATCTATATTTCTCTCAATATATATCTCTCTCTCTCCTATCTCTCTCAATCTCCCTCTCTCTATCTATCACTGTCTATCTCTCTCAATCTATCTCTTTCTCTCTCCTCTTTCTTTCTCAATATCTCTAACTCTCTCAATCTATCTTTCTCTCTCCCCCTCTCTCAATCTCCCTCCTCTCTCTCTCTCTCTCTCTCTCTCTCTCTCTCTCTCTCTCTCTCTCTCTCTCTCTCTCTCTCTCTCTCTCTCTCTCTCTCTCTCTCTCTCTCTCTCTCTCTCTCTCCGACTTTAAAATTAAGATTTTTTATTTTTTTTTTTTTTTTAAATGATTTAGTTTGAATCACATTAGCGTTATGTATCTATTAAAATTATCAACGTCGTTGACACTGTTTTCAGAACTGATTGTATCGTGATAAAATAATTTGCGGATTTTGTTTTGTTCTCCAGTATACTTGTAACGTCTAGAGCGAAGAGTGATAAATTTAAATATTTGCAATATTAAACTACATATACACCGTAGTGAATGATTTTCTGCGCGGGGAGGGAACTCTTTTTGGGTTGGGGGTATTTTTTTAAATTTAATTTAATTTTTATTTTTATAATATTTTTGACAAAACTGTTACTGCTGCGGTGTTAAGATGCCTGTTGAGACCTAGCTGGGAATATATCGAAACGGTAATCTTCAATGTCTTCTTGTGAAATAATGTCTATAGTAGTTAAAAATCACGTGTGGTCTTTCGAATCTGCCAGTGAAACTATTAAGGGTTATTTTATTTTCCAGATAACCAAGTTAAAGATTGACAGCAACCCGTTCGCCAAGGGATTCCGAGATTCTACGAGACTTACCGATTTCGATCAGTAAGTAAATATTGTAGATAACGTCTTCTTGCTTACCGTGCCTTTCGTGGCACTTGGCTTACACTGACAGTGTTTGTGAGTTACGCATCACATTGATTAGGGCACAGTTCCAGTCTATTGGTAAGGCTTGTTGTTTTTATCTTTTTTGCATCATATTGCGTGTAAATCGCAATAAATGTCAGCACTACCGATACGTTTGACCCCGACGACAGCCGCAAATCATTTCTGCTTAGACGGCTTCGGATGTCACGCGGGGTAGGGTAAAGGATGCGCATAGCATGGAGCAGGCACCGGTCTACAGCCAGGAGGGAACCAGTCGGCTGGCTATTCGGTGCAACTTCTGTTTGACGCTGTGGTACTTCCGGTAGACCACCACGTGAAAGCAACGTGCAAATATTTCAATGACTTTGAGAAATCTTTCAAGTTTGAGACATGTTTAAAACTTTTAAGACGCTATGTTATTAATTTGAGAAAGAAAATAGCAAAGCGTTTTATGTATATGGTCGAATTTGTATTAGATTTAAGGCTTGTGCAGGTATGTTTTAACGGAATAAACTTTGACATGTTAAAAAAAAAAATTCACTGAATTTTTGTTGGATTTGACTACATTCGAACATTAATTTTGATGCAGCGTATAATACTGTTACTTTTCTAGATATCTAAGCCATAGACCATGTTTACACAGATTTCTAATTGGCAAAATGTTTTTAGCATTTTACTACATTTTAACATTAATTTAGGTGCTTATTGTCCGTCCCACAGGGATCGCCTTTTTTCATACAAATTGTTTTAAAAATTGCACTCAAAAATATTTTGGGTTTTTTTTTTTTTTTTTTTTTTTTTTTTTTAAATACTTTTACTTTTCTTCTTACGTCAAACCAGGCTGAAATTATTTACAAAAACATTTTTGTATGTTGATGGGATGGACTATAGTATAATACTATTTCTGTCCGTCCCAGATCAGCTCACTGGCCATACCATTCATTTCATTTCAACTTATTTTCGTGCTTATATCCAATTAAGGTCCAAGCACGCTGTCCTGGGCACACACCTCAGCTATCTTGGCTGTCTGTTCAGGGGTCCGTTCCACGAAGCGATCTTAGCACTAAGATCACCTTAGTGCATAAGGTAGCTATGTACTTACGGTGATCTTAGGGCTAAGATCGCTTTGTGGAACGGGGCCTAGGACAGTGGGTTAGTTGTTAGTTGGTTAATGGTTAGTGAAAGAGAAGAGGGTGTAGTGGCCTTACACCTACCCATTGAGTTCTTAGGAACTCGCCATGCCAGAGACCGGACCCGGGACGGACGTGCCTGAAACCATTAAGGGTATATGGGCACGTAAATGTAGTTCTAAATCCAAGTCCCGGAGATCCAAGTTACTGACCATCTTTACACACATTTCAAATTGGCTGTTGTAGAAACTGAGCTTGATGTTTGTTTTTCTTTTTCCCATCAACAGAGATACAATGGAGGCATTGATACAAAACCATTCGTACGCGAGATCGCCCCTCAGAGCCCTCGTGGATCCGGACTACACCGAAGAGGCATCACATAGTAAGAAAGACACAAGTACATGTCATTTTTTAATTATTACTTTGCAAACCCATATACAAGCAGAGGGGCAATTGAGGGAAGGGTGTGAAGGGGTACTTGATTCTTAAAATGAACGTTTGCAAACAAACAAATAATTCAAATATGGTGATGCTCGTTTTGAGGTGAATATGATTTTTATATGAATTTTTACAACTTGGTGCTTAAAAGCTTAAACTCGTTTCTTTGGTACATTCTTAAATTATTATTCTTGTTTTTGATCATCAGTACGTCATCATCATCATCATCATTATCATGCTAGGGTATCGTAAAACATCCATTCTTACATTCATCATCATCATCAACATCATCATCATCATCATCATCATCACCACCATCATCACCATCACCATCATCATTATTATTATTATTATTATTATTATTATTATTATTTGCAGATCCGCAGCTGTTTCCGGTTCCTTTCCTATATCCATGGCAGTGTCAAGGATCGGCGTGGTCGCCTATTCACTCAGGGAGTCCGGACAAAATACACCACAGTTTCTTTGGGAGCATTCTCAATCACTCAAACCCAAACTTTGTGGGGGCCAATGACCCCCATTCCATGAGGACAATCCACGAGATGTTGTTACGAAGTGCTATGTACTACAACGCACTGCAGACGAGTTCTAAAGCCGTTAGTTCCCAGGGACTGAGGTACCACCCCTATCTGACGGCAGAGAAAGTCAGACCAGGAGATCCGTGAAATCTGGCAGATCACTATAAATAATTTAAGATTAAACCATACATATTATTCATCTTTGGGGAAAGTGGTGGTTGCTCGACTTGTACACCAGGGTGCTACATATCATGCAGCGCGTAGATGATGGTTTATATATTATTTATTACTTGTTCCCTGTCACGTGAGTGATTACGTCAGTTAAAGGGATCATATCACTTTTGCAGCCAACCAGCGAACTGTTGTAATTCGAGAGGAATGGTCGTTTAAAGAGACTACTACTAGTTCCACCAGTGGCAGATTATGCTTTAGGTAAGGGGAGTTTCCGAAATAATATGTAAATGTTTATAATTTGAAATTATAAATTTTACGTGAACATCAATTTAGATCTACGTGGTGGGATTGTTTAGTTTTTTCAGCCGGGGAGGGGGCGGGGTCCGTTCAACTGGGAAATCCCCCATAATCCGCCCCTGTCCACTGAAAAGACTTCCCCATTTCTTTATTTCATTTTGCTGGAATCAGAACTGATTTGACTGTTAGATTATATATAATTATGGTGTAAAAACTGGGTTGATTCCTGCTTCTAGAACTGAATACCATGTAGTGTGTTGCTTGTATACTATTACTAATATACTGAAGTTTAATTAGAGTTGCTCCCCTTTTCGGATTTCTCGAAATAAAGAGTGGTAACATTTTAAAACTCTGGGCCCAGTTTCACAAAACATCATAAATTAAACTATAATTCTTATTACTACTAACTAACATAATTTGAAGCATACACATTTCAGTTTTGTGTTGTCCTTAAAATGCTCCATCTTCTGTAATTATGCACTTTTCTGTGTGAAATGGATGCCAAAAACATACATTACGTATCACCGGTACAACTTCTAGTCGCAGATGTAAACTTACTGTGTTTTGTGAAAGGGATCACACATGGAGAAATTGTTAATTTTTTACAGAAAAAACAATGACATCACAGGGGTAGAATTGCTCGGCTGTAACTAATGGTGAGATACCTGAACATCACACATGTCTATCGTCTCGAGTCGCTGTCTGTAGTGACAACCGGCCTCGGTGGTGTCGTGGTTAAGCCATCGGACATACGACTGGTGCTCCAGGTTCGGATTTAGACCTTGGGGGCCCGGGGCACTTCAGGTTCGGGGGCCCCTCAACATAGAAATTAAATTACATGACAAAATAAAAAAATGAACTAATTTTATAATTATTAAATTTTTTAAAATAAAGGAAGTCCTTAGTCGGGGGGGGGGGGGGCCTCTGGCAGGGGGGCCTGGGGCAATTGCCCCCTTTGCCCCCTTATAAATCCGGCACTGACCGGCCTCCTATCAAGAGCGAGTTTTAACGACTCAATGGGTAGGTGTAAGACCACTACACCCTCTTCTCTCTCACTAAGGACTAATAACTAACCCACTGTCTTGGACAGACAGCCCAGATAGGCGAGGTGTGTGCCCAGGACAGCGTGCTTGAACCTAAATTCGATATAAGCATGAAAATAAGTTTAAATGAAATCAAATATAGTGACAGTGGTCAGTGGTGGACCTACGATTGACACAAATTCGGTCTCAAAACAAATCGGATCTCTCGAAGCGCTTTTCACCAAAATCTCATGGTGATTTTTCTTTCTTTTTTTTTCTTTTTTTTTTGAAAATGGGTTTGATGTTGCTCACGCAATTAAAATGAATACGTCAAATGTTTTTTTAACATTAATATGTATGTACATGTAATTTGGTCATGAATCGATAGCTACAGCTGAGTGAAATTTTAGTCCATATCAATGTTGTACGAATTCATATAAATCTATAAAATGTGTTTTAACCATAACTATGAAAATCGTATTTGTAAGGTTTTAACGTGTGAGCCATTGTTATATTGTTGACTTGTTGTACGGTACTGCGAAGGATGTCAGGTACTATTAATAACGTTCATTATTGTATATATGTGTGGCAACATATTTTGTAAAAATAAAATTAATAAAAGATAAATGACAGAAAATATGTCTGGTACATGTTGAAAATGTGATAAATGCGCTATTGTCCAGTTACTTTTGAAAAGTATGGACTTAATTCTTGAGAAAGAGAGAGAGAGAGAGAGAGAGAGAGAGAGAGAGAGAGAGAGAGAGAGAGAGAGAGAGAGAGAGAGAGACAGAGACAGACAGAGAGTGAGAGAGCGAGGCGAGAGAGAGGTGGGGGAGGGGAGGGAGATTGAGAGAGAGGGGGAGACAGAGAGTCCGATAGAGATAAAGGAGAGAGAGGGAGTTGGTGAGAGTGAAAGAGAGAGAAATAAAGATATAGAGTATGAAAAAATGAGAGAGAAAAAGGAGAGTAAGAGAAAAAGAAAGACTGGGGGAGACTTACACATATATTAGTGCTACTGAGTTCGCTTTGACACAATGTGTTTTGCGGTTTATATTAAAACTGTTATTAAAAAAAGTGTTCAGTGTTGATATTGTAAATAAAAAATACAAATATTTGACATACAGTTGTGTTGTGTGTTTTAATAAGTATTACTTTATTTGTGAACATGTGTTCGACCTCCATTGAATATGGATTTGTTTCTCTGAAACCGTAATTTATAGATCGGTGATCAGACGACCCTCCCCACTACCCAACCCCCGCAGTGCAATATTAAGCTATTCATTTAGGTGTCCAGGGAAAATGTACAAAACATTGGTCCGTTAGGTTCATATTCGAATACACACAGTGGCGGATCCATAAAATCCATTTAGGGGGGCCCCAATGACATGAGGCGGAATGCCAAGAGAGAACTTTGAAAATGAAAATTAAAGCCGCACACCCTAGTTCCATCCAGCGAAAATAAATTATAATTTGGTTAATCTACAAACCTGGAACACACTTAGATCACGTTTTTATCAAATGGAGTGAAAAAGCAGGTTTTATATCGATAAATACCATGGGAATCCCCATGTCCCAATTGCTTGAAATAATTTTGAAAGTTAGTATTCTGATGTCACCGGTAGAAGCACAACAATGCCTATGTCACGACAAATTTCACAGACTTGGGGTGCGTTCGTTTCACCTCTCCTGGACATGTTCCAACTGTTCTGTCCTGGTTGTATCCCCTCTCCAGATATCGTAAGACTTAGCAAAATTATTGGTTTTAAGGGTTTGTAACGTTTTGTATTGAGACACTTACTTGTCTGAACTTTATTGTTACTGAAAATGTTCACGAACTGTGAAGAAAAATCTCACAAATGAACAACAACAAATCGGATGTTGATTGCGCGAACCGTGCACGAGAAAACAAACCGAACCAAAATGATAACGGTCACGTGATATACCAACGTCTGTGACATTAAAAATAGATTGGACCTCGCTTGCTTAACGGTTTTTTCTCGACAACACGTTTTGTGAAAAAATTCAAAAAATGCATTTCGTGGTTTTACAAACATCAGGATTACCAAAAAGCACTTCAGGTGAATGGAAATGTGTATTCTAAATAATAAAATGTAAGTAAAGTGCAATTTTATTTGTGAAAAATGGGGTTTAATAGCGAAAAACAACGCCGTAATGGTTAACAAATAAACGTAACTAGGGTGTGTCCCTTTAATACATAATAAAATTATAACTCGTAAAATTTAGGGAGGGGGGGGGGGGGGGCCCTGATTGGGGGTTTTCTCGTTTCAACCAGTGCACCACAACTGGTCAAAGGCCGTGGTATGTGTTTTCCTGTCTGTAGGAAAGTGCATATAAATATCACTTGCTGCATTAGGAACAATGTAACGGGTTTCCTCTGACCATGTGTCAGAATTACCAAATGTTTCAAATCCAATAACCGATGATTAATTAATCAAGGTGCTCTAGCGGTGTCGTTAAACAAAACAAACTTTATTTATTTTTAATATATTTCAAATCGAACTCTGGGTTGCATGCCAATTTTATTAATTGTGCATGCATTTCAATTCAATTTCTACGTCAGAATAATAAATTCTGTGGGAAAAAAATACTATAACACTAAAAAGGAACCATAAGACTGCTATGTTAGGAAGTCCAATCGCTTGGTAACTACCGTGCAAAAAGAAAAATCAATATGGGTTGACCACAACACATTTAAGTTATTGACCCATAAGCCAGAGCACCGCCCCATTTTTTCTTTATATCATTTAATAATAAAATACAACAAATGACATCAAACTACATGTGCTGGGTTATTTAAATTATACATACGTCAGCCTACTTGTAATCACCTATGAAAGATTTGAAAAGGCCTTCCAGTATTTTATAAGAATTTTTTGACTGAAGACATATTTCCTAAACCGGACTATATTACACAACAGTGCACCACGACTGGTATATCAAAGTCATTGGTATGTGTTGTTTTGTCTGTAGGAGGGCGCATATAAAAGATCCCTTGCTACTACTTCCTCTCTAAGACTATAATATGTCAAATGACGAAATGTTTGACATTAAGTAGCCGATGATTAATAAATCAATGTGCTCTAGTGGTGTAGTTAAAGAAAATAAAGTTTATCTTTATATTACACAATATAAAGACACGGGGAATGGTGGGGTGGTGTGATAAGACTCAAGAATTTTAATTATTTTTAATGTTGATTTTTTTTTAAATTATTGTTTGCTTTTGGTTTCTGTTCGTTTTAATACTCTTTAATTTTACAACTACCTTTTAGAAATACATTCTCGTAATACGTCAAGATGTTTCACAAATCAGAAAATTTCAACTAACCACGAACAAAGGCATTTACTGGTGTTCAGATAAGTTTTGAAAATGTTTTTGTCTTTCGTTTTGTTTTGTTTCGTTTTGTATGTTTGGGTTTGTTTTGTTTTTTGTTGTTGTTGTTTGTTTTGGGGTTGTTGGGGTTTTTTGTGGGTTTTTTTTTTTTTTGTGGGGGGGTATGGGGGTTTGTTGTTTTTGTTGTTGTTTGCTGATGATTTGGGTTTTTAGTTTGTTTTATGTGTGGGTTTTCGGGGGGGGGGGGGGGGGGGGTGTATTGTTTTGTTTTATACACTCAAAAATAAGATTTACATGACAAGATATGGAGGAAAACAATTACATTTTCGTAAATGGAATTAAGTTTTACTACATGTATACGAGTCAGAATTACTAAATGTTTGACATCTGACTAAAATATAGCAGACCATGTAGATCATAAATTGCATCTTTCTTTCTTTTTTCTAGGAAGGGGGGTCATGAATTGCTCCTTTTTTTCTCTTCTGTTTTTTTTTTTCTCTTTTTTTTTGTGGGGGAATATTTAGGATCACTGGAGTATTAAAGGGACATTCCTGAGTTTGCTGCATTGTAAGATGTTTCCGACTAATAAAATATTTCTACGATTAAATTTACATCTACGATCTGTATATTCAATGTGTTTCTGGTCGTCTCAATATTTGTAAGAAGCCCAAACTGGATTTTGTTTTCAAATAATTTCGTAACAATATTAGGGGAAATACAATGAAATTTAACCTAGTACAAATATTAGAACGATCAGAAACACGTTTAATATACAGCCACTAATATTTTATGCAGAAAAATATATTTGATATATAATTACAGTCGTTAAAATGTCTCTGTTAGTCATAACATCTTAAAAAGTGCAGCAAACTCAGGAATGTCCCTTTAATAATATCTTTCACAGTATTGTGTGGTAAGCTCGTACAAACATTATAACCACGAAGTACGTATATACAAAAATAAATATTCCAAGCTAGAAACCTTAGTGCTGAATTTGGGACGATATACACTTAAACTTTTAATATTAAAATAGTAGGGTGTTTTTTTGTTGTTTTTTTTGTTTTTTTGGGGGGTGGGGTTGTGTTGTTTCGTTTTTCTTGTTCTTTTCTTTATGTCATAAGCGTACGAGACAGGGGAGCAGGGGGCGTGGAAGAAAACCTCCAATTCGGGCAAAAATTATACAGATATTCGGGAAATATATGCTAACCTGAGACATTTTTACCATGTATTTCCATCAAAATTAGTTGTAATCCATGTAAAAATGCGTAGTGATTCGTTTGCCGCCATAGATAGCTGTTTGGTAGTAATGCTAATATGAATAAATGTTATGCAAATTCAGGCATTTTCGTTTAATTCGGGTAAAAGCCAGCCTGCCCTCCCCCCTCCCCCTATTAAAATGGGAGCCCGTACGCCTATGCGTTATGTTTGGGGTTTTTTCGTTGCTGTTCTTTGTTTGTTTTGTTTTGTTTGTTTGCTTTGTTGGCTGGGTCTTTTTAATATACTTTTAAAACGTAAACAGCTGCCCTCTTTGAGAATACAGAACTGGAGATATGAAGAAGAATTTTTTTAATTTTTTTTATGACATCTTTTCAAAATCGAATTAGGGTATTGCGACAGCATGTACGAAAAAATATGCCCGAGAACATACGCCACCCACCCACACTTGAGTCCCCACTCCACGCCTGACGCCTACAACAAACAGAAACTCTCCGACTTGATAACAAACCTATACATCGTATACCGGTGCCGCCGGCGTGGAATTCCGGCCGAGTCTGCGAAATGGTTCGTGCAAGACTTTCTGGCTTGGCCTCGTTTATCTGTTAGCCTTCCGACTCAATTAGCCACTTGATACAGTGACAGTTTTATTCATTGCAGCTCACACGTATCACCTTCTCCCGAGAGTAGTTAGATTTCAGCCGCCGGTATACGAGACTCGACTTCGTACAATTCCGTTCGGAACACCTCGGCAGATTACGGAAGCGTCGCCATCAATCAACCATTTTGACACGTGCCTACGTTCACTGAATAATTTTTACACGCCCGTCTGTGATGGGACTTATTATGGTATGGCGTTGTCCGTCCGTCCGTCCGTCCGTCTGTTAACTTGCCCAGACCATATCTTGCATGCAGATGCATACAGGACCATCAAACCTCACATGTAAAAACGACTTGGGATGGTGTGTCACATACAATTAGTCTGCGATATAATACACTGTGATACAAATAACTCAAATAATTTGTCTTTATAAATGTGTCAACCTTTGAGTCATTAAAACTCGCTTAGGGTGGAAGCCGATTTGCATATGAAAGATCCCTTGCTGCCAATGGAAAAAAATAATGGTGTAATGGGGCATGCATGTGCCCCCCCCCCCCCCCCCCCCACACACGTGCGGAGTGCTACTGAAAATAGGATGACAATTGTTGTGCGGAACTAGTTGTCACAGTCGCTTCCCATTCTGTTTGAAACCAGCGATTTTAACCCCAGTAAATTTAGAGTTTGTTTCGTTTAACGACACTACTAGAGCATATTCAAATTTATTAATCATTGGCTAGTGGATGTCGAACATAGTTTAGTTATTCTGACACATTCATTACAGGAAATCCGCTACATTTTTCCATTAGAAGCTAAGTATCTTTTTATATGCATTTTCCTACAGACAAGACAGCACATACCACGACCTTTAATATACCGGTGGTGGAGTATTGGTCGGGATGGAAATCAAGCAGAAAATAAGACCACTGAAGAGATTCGACCCTTCCTTCTGAGCATATATGTTGCTTAAAACGTGGCATGTAGCAGTTTTAGTCACATGTGTTACTATTGTCATTGTGATTTGATTTGGTGGTATTCATCCTCTAGGGAAAAAAAAGAAAGAAAAGAGTTTTGTTTTGCTTAACGACACCACTAGAGCACACTGATTAATTAATCTAGTACTGGGTGTCAAACATTTGGTAATTCAGAGGAAAACCGCTACATTTGTTCTAATCATGATCAGTTGTGGTGCACTGGTTGGAACGGGAAAGCCCCCAATCAGTTGAATGGATCCACCGAGGTGGTTCGATCCTGTGACGCAAGCACCTCAAGCGAGCACTCAATCGACTGAGCTAAATCCCGACACACTTCAAAATTTTAGACAGAAATATCACCCATGTTCTGAGATGTCTGGGGCAGGATCTAGCTCAGTCGATAGAGCGCACGCCTGAGATATGTGGGTTGTAGGATCGAATCACCTTGATGGATACATTTTCTGATTGACCAACCAATACCTCACGATTGGTGTATCAAAGGCTCTGGTAAGTACTGTCTTGTCTACTGGGAAGTACATACATAAGATATCTTGCTGCTGGAAAAATGTAGTGAATTTCCTGTTAGAATAACCAAAATTTATGTTTGACATCCTATAGCCGATGATCAATAAATCAATGTGGTATAGGCCTAGTGGTTTCGTTACACAAAATAAGCTTTAACTTTTAACTTACGATTGGCAAAACTAACCATTTCATTTGTACTGGCCAAAGACACGATGGGGCACTGAGGAGGACTGAATTATAGATTTATATTATATTTAATATAAAACAGATTTTTTTTTTAAAAGAACTGTATAAGGTCGCAGTGAACCAATGCGTCGCCGATGCCGTTTTAAATAGTGTTATATATTTAATTAGTCTTGAACGCAGAGTTAATTCTTGTTACAAATATAATTCAGTCGTTGAGTACATGTATTTTTGTCGAGTGGACGCAAATGATCGCCAAATTTGTCCATTGGCGTCTTTGACATACGTAAGAGAATGGCTGTTTTTAGATTACTCGATTCTTTAATCGGAGAGATGACGGAGCTCTAAAAGCTTAAACAAGCCACGCCCACATTCTGTGTATGGGCGGAATACCGCGCTGTGTCGTCGTAACTCTTATTATTGTAGAAAATTGGTTTAATGTGAAATTAGCAGTCAGGGTTTCTGCCAGAGGGTAAAATGGGTATGGCGTCATACCCTTTTTTTTTTTTTAATTTAGATATTATTTTTTTAAAGTTAAGCTTTTGACAGAATTATTCTTATCATTACTGTATGATTTTCTTAACCCTAACCCTAAACTTAACCCATTTTCTTTCTGGGGGAGGTCCCCCATACCACCTGTTGAATGTGGTTGGTTTCAATTCTATAGCGCCATAACCAAAACAGAAACACTGGAAGTGATTTTATATAATACACTTTCCAATAGTCAAATTAGTGCATTACCTTGACCTTTGGAGTATCAGGCGTGGGCACCGGTTGAGAAAATTAAAAGTTAAAGTTTGTTTTGTTTAACAACAACACTAGAGCACATTGATTTATTAATCCATTGGCTATTGGATGTAAACATTTGGTCTTAGAGAGGAGGAAACCCGCTACATTTTTTCATTAGTAGTAAGGGATATTTTATATACACGACACCACTAGAGCACAGTGATTTATTAATAATCGGCTATTGGATTGTTTACATATAGGGAGAACACCTGCTACATTGTTCCATTAATAGCAAGATATCTTTTATATACACGATCCCACAGAGAGGGTAGCACATACCACGGCCTTTGATATACCAGTCGTGATGGACTGGCTGGAACGAGAAATAACCCAATGGGACGACAGACAGGGATCGATCCTAGACCGACCGCTCACCAGGCCAGCGTTTTACCACTGAGCTACGCCCCCCCCCCCCCACCCCCCACCCCACCCTCCCTCGTGGTTCATTCAGTGCGTTTAAAGTCTTAACTACAACCTTCCTGCAATAAGGCTTAAAACGGACTTCACTGAAGTCATTTCGCTCGAGTATCCGGTATATTTTATTGCAGTAAATGTTTACCATTACTCGGCAATTATTCCCGATCTTTTATAACCCTATCGTTTACGTGTCACAAGGCCGGCCCACCGAGCCTCGATTGTTGCCTCCTGGTGGTGTGTCGCCTCCCACACCGCCACCTGTGTGTGTGTGTGTGTGTCGCCCTGACCATTCTGGGATCCGCCCTGACACAAGGGCAACGTCTTCTGGGTCTGCTGATAGTTTAAAAACAGATAATAAAATAAAATGTACAAAATTTATATCTTTATGAGCTAACAGAAAAGTCTTCTGTTTAACTGCAGCCGTATAATTATATAAAGAGTATCCTATTCGCGAGCTGTGCAAATTACAGTGAATGCTATCATCCGCGAAAGTCGACATTTAACACGCCTCGATAACATCGGAGAATAAAAGATTTGCTTTTTTCTCCCCACCTGTTGGGTCTTCCATTTGGGGCAGTTCCGAGAGTTCCTTACAAGGTCGGGCTGCGCTAGTGCTACGTAATGATATGTTTATTGTTTACACCTTGCAATACGATAGACGGGTAATTTTCACCTTAACGGGGTGTGTGTAAAACATACGAGGACATTAATGGGGTCTCGGTCGTAAATTCTCTCCCTTGAAAACGGATCTCGCACGCAATAGGACCATCCGAACACTTCGCCGGTGTGGGCAGAACAGTCGACTTTTGTTTGATGACTTTTCGTCTCAAATTATAGGCGGATCAAATTGGCGTTTTACGACTTGCCACTCGGGGTGTGTGGCGTGATAGGAGTGTTATCGCCAGCGCTGCTTAGTCTATCGCAGTGTTTTGTTAAACTGGGGTGGGGGTCAGTTGTGGGTGGGGGGTCAGATGAGAGCGGGGGAAAGGGGCAGTGAAAAACAGGTGTTAGGTCAGAGACGTTTTTTGATCAGGAAAGTTAAAGTTTGTTTTATTTAACAACTGTTAGGTTAGGTAATTGTATTTACGTGCCTCCAGAGGCGTATCTAGGGGGCCAACCCCCTAAATTTTGCGAGTTATAATTTTATTATATATTAATTTTCATCCCCTCCAAACCTCCCCCAAAGTTCCCGTGGCATTCCGCCTCATGTCACTGGGCCTCCCCCCCCCCCCCACCCAATGGATTTTCTGGATCCGCCACTGGCCTCTGTCCAAAAAAAAAAAGGTTCAGGCACAGAACAGCTGTGAACATAGCCAGAGTACCCTGCCATTTGAGAACTAGACGGACATTTGGACGGTTATGACCGCTTTCTCAGCCAGAGATATCTCTATAACGAAAACACGGAATGGCTGCCTATCACAGGGTAAAAACCCCGCTCTAATACAACAATAATCCTAGGTTTGACACTAAATACCTTTACATTGATCATTTTCGAGTTCGCCGATAACAAATATTTCACATAGTAAACACTAATACATACACTACAGGAAGAAACCCGACAGCACCTACGTATTTAACCGGAACATTGTTCAAATAGTATTTATTTATCTTTATCACAAATTTACATTTCTAACGAAGTTCACCAGTTTATAATAGTATTTAGATTATTACTAAGGTAAGGATAAATGGCGGATGGCCGACAAATAGGAACCGGTCTGCTGTTTCGGTTAACGTTTTAAAATGAAACAAGCAGTTTGAGAGTACTGTTAAAGCAATACTGGTCCCTTGTCGGGGTTAATACATTTTCATTCCTCTTAAGTTCAAGGGCATGGCTCTCTTAAAAATGGCTAAATCGACATGAAAGTCAAACATGATTTGCAATAGTACATGTACATTGTAAAGCTATAAAGCTATATATAAAATTTCAGCTCAGTATCTTGAGCGAAAGAAGAAAAAAACCCGTCCGAAATACGATATGCAGGACAAGTGGAAGGACAGGAGGATGATAGACAGACAGACGTAAGGACGGTGGCGAAACCTATAGTCCCCAATGGTTGGACCAGTAAGTAGCCGAACAATAATCCCAGTTGTTAACGTAGTCAAACGGTTATAGCTACACACGTTAGAGTAGCATGTATAGAAACAGGAGTGCACCGAAGGTAAGCTCTTACTTTAATAATACGTTTACCGTTAAGTTGAAGAAAGGTCTCTAGCGTGGATAGTATAAGATGATATTGAGCAAGAACATTATTTTAGTTTTCATTGATATTCCATTGTTTTATGACCAGTTTTATAAAGCTGACACCTCTTGAACTAAATTCACATAGTATCGAAAAGCACACCAATTTCCTTTGACATTAGCATTACAGTATTGTTAATTCTTATTTTTTATAAAGATACATTTTCTGTCATTACGAATGATCAATTTAAGTCCAACATTGTTGGCTTGGGGTTGTTTTTTTTCCTCGTTCTTATTTCTTTTGATATATACTACGAATATGTTTAGTTTTAGCATCTCTCTCTCTGTCAGCATCGAGTTTCTGCCACCGACAAAGATTCGATTCAGTGTTCTGCAGTAAAGGTTTCGTACCAGGGAGTATGCGCGCCAGGACCGTGTACAATGGCTGACAGATGAACTTAATAAAACCAACTTGCTGCTTAGGCGTAACATCCCTGTTATTCCTGTCCATTATCTCTGCGGGTTGGAGTCCGCACTCCTTCTCCAGATCACCTTGCACGTAAAACTCCTCATAGATACGCATCACCATGGCTTCCTGCGTGTCCCAGGGCTTCGTCACCACGCTCAGATCTGCCGCGGTCATCATCAGGGACCGAAGTAGTCCTTTGCAATGATCGTTCCGTAGGTTAAACGAGTCCGAGTCAAACAGTGCGGACACCTCTTTCTGAATTTTGAAGTAAACAGAAAGGTCCGTGGCGATGATGGCATCTCGGATGATGAGCAGCATCTTCTTGTATTCGTGCGAGGGTAGAAATGAGAAGATCTCGTGACCCTCCAGCTGCAGAATGGTGACGGCGTGTTTGTAGTGGTGGTGCTCCATCACAGACGTTCCGTACAGGTCCGCCAGGGGCAGGTTGAATTCTTCATAGAAGACGTTGTTGTAGCCGCGGTGGTCCAGGTCGTGGCACACGCCGGCGATGACGAGAGCCATTGCCTCGCGAGTTCCGAAATGCTCTGGATTTGTCTTGATCATGCAGTACAGCCCGTGCGCCACGTTGAAGCCGTGCACCCAGTTATGGTACGCCAACGGCCGGTAATTTTTTCTCACTGTCATAATAAATCTGCACAATTTATTAAAATCAAAGATATCTTTTCCAAACAGTTCATGTATCATGAATATGAACAACTGGGGTAGCTGCTTTTCGTGTAAATGTGGGTTAAAATCGTACGTAAAATACAGTCTTGGGATCGATTCAACCGGTATATCTTTTTTCAGAATCTTGGCTTCCTCTTCCGGCGCGACGATGTGGTACTGAAGGACATCCATTGCTACTTTGTACTGCGTCTCCGACTGCTGCAGCTGGTTGTACAGTGTTGAATAATGCAGGGCCAGAGCACAGTACACTGCGTACGTCTTGAAGGCATCTTCGTCTGCGTGCGTGAAGTGATCGTTCGCCAAGCTGTTGATCATCTGCACCACCCCGACCACGCGGTATTTGCTGACGATCGGCATGCACAAGATATTCCTGGTGCGATAGCCGGTCTGTTTGTCGATCTCGGGGTTAAAACGAGGGTCCCTGTACGCGTCGGTGATGTTGACGATTTCTCCAGTTTTGTACACGTGGCCGGCGATGCCTTCGTCGCACCGAAAGCGAATTTGGTGTTTTTTGGACAAGATGTGTTTTCCATCTCTCTTCAAACCCTCGTCGAAGAAGTCCGCGTACAACTGTTTCTTCTCCTCATTCACCAGGAACATGGAACACCGATCGGCGTTCACCAGGTCCTTACTGAACTGTAAGATGTTCTCGACAAGTTTGTCAATGCTGATCATGTCATCGAACAGTTCTTTTGTGGTGTCCATGAGGAAATCGTTGAGCTTAGACTGAATAACGAAGACATTGTTTATTTTCGATTCGTGTAGAGATGCAACCATCCAACCAAGCAGCGAGTTACAAATCTGCTGATCCCGTTGACCAAACGACTCGTCAAATCCACCCCTGCACAGTTCTATGACACCGAGCAAGTCACCGGAGGGAAACACTAGTGGGACTGCGAGAACGCTGCGTACATCTCTCTCCGGACGTCCAACGCCCTTCGGATACCTGCCATCTTGAGGTAGGTTCTCAATAAGAAGCGTCTCACAGATGAAAGCGGCCTCGGCGGACACCGTCATTCCCTTCCCAATGGGGCCATAGAACTTAGTAACACCCCCAAATTCGTATTCAAACAAGTCTTTGTTATTGTGGCACGGAATATACAAGGCAAACCAGTCCACTTGCAATGCACTTGCTACGATTTCTGCGGCATTATAAAGAATTCCGCTTAGGTTTTCACTTTTGCTTTCTTTTAATATCGTCTCGGACTGGAGTCTGATTGATGGGAAGCTGTACTTGGAATACAGATCGCTGTATCTGTCGGCCGAAAATTCACGATTGGTCGCATCCAATATGTTTGACTGTTTTCGTTGAAGAAGCTGACGAAGATCGTTCGCGGTTCTAAGACTGAGAATAATTTCATCTAGTACCTTGGGATGATTTTGAACATAGGTTTTCACAGACGACGGTTCCAAATTATAGATATCAAGGTGTCCCACACCCAACATATTTTTCATTTTAGGTCCTTCAATAATATCGACACTTGCAAATGAACATGGTGCACAAAAGTCTGTCAGAAAATTCCGGGTTACATAATTCATTTCTGACGTCACATAATTGTTTAAGCTGGTGACGTCATCTTGACATTTTCACTAGTGACGATGAGTCATTGGCGTAGCCGGGATTTTATAATGGGGAGACCCACATTGCGGGGAGGGGGAGATGGGGGGACAACCACACTATTATGTTATGGAGCGATGGATAACAAATATATAAAAATGTTGGGGGGAAAACAAGAGGTGTGACGGGAGTGGCATTGCCCCCATCCCTCCCCCGGCTACGCAAATAAGAAAAGTGACTTTCCTTTTGATAATTTGTGTGTAGTATTTGACATACTAATGTTAAAACAAGTTACATTTTGGGGATAGCCATGTTATATTTGATCATTTACGATCGCAAAGTGAGCTTATTGGCGATGCGAAGTCAAGATGTTAAAACGGATATTAGGACCGTAAAACCAGCATTAACGTCCGCTGGTCAAACATAACATAGTTATCAAATATTTTAATTCGTTAGGGTCTAAATTGCCTTTCTCTCTTTTTTTTTTGTCTTTTTTTTTTTAATAGTGTTAAACGTTTGGACCTGTAAAGTGCACCGGCTCGAGCGTTACGTAACATTTGAATGACCCCAAATATGTAAATAGGCTATTGGGGGACATCCGGGGCGGGATTTAGCTCAATCGGTTGAGTGCTCGCAGGATCGAACCACCTCGGTGGATCCATTCAACTAATTGGGGTTTTCTCGTTCCAACCAGTGCACCTAATACATGATACATGTTGAAGTTTATTATTTATAACATAAAATATATGGCATTCCGCCCCATGTCATTGCCCCCCCCCCCCCCCCCCCCCCCCCAAAAAAAAAGAGGATTTTCTGGATCCACTACTGCCACACCAATCCACATTTATGAACACAACTCCAAGAAGAGTAATCGAATCACGGGTTTCCCACTGACAATGAACATTAAATATGAAAAATACCGACAGTATCTATACAGATAAGGTGTATCGAAAGACGTACTATTGACTCCTTAAATCATATTCATACTCACTCGTTGTTTACACACGTACGTGTGTTGACAATTTCAAGACATACGACTGGCTGGTCCTAGGTGATGACATCTTCATAAATCAAGGCTAATATTCGTTCCTCGTATTCAAGTTTAATAACTGAACTGCATAATATAATCAATTTAAAAATGTGTTCATGTTACATTATAAACCGGGATAATGACAACATCCTTCTCTCAATCAACGAGAGCGTACGACACTATTACTTAATCAGTCAATCAATTAATTTTATTTGCCATTGGCTAAAACTTACAAACACAATGCGTGATCATTTTATGCAACATTAATCACAATAAATGACTGGTACATTAACAATATTATAAATAATAATAAAAAATACCTACATATAATATACATATTATTAGGAGGAAACAAATAACAAATTTTATTTACGGTTATATGGCGTCAGGCATATGGTTAAGGACCACACAGATATTGAGAGAGGAAACCCTCTGTCGCCACTTCATGGGCTACTCTTTTCGATTAGCAGCAAGGGTTCTTTTATATGCACCATCCCACAGATATGGTAGTACATACCACGGCCTTTGATATACCAATCGTGGTGCATTGCCTGGAATGAGAAATAGCCCAATGGGCCCCCCGACGGGGATCGATCCCAGACCGATCGCGCATCGAGCGAGCGCTTTACCACTTGGCTATGTCCCGCCCACTAAGAGGAAACGAGTACTAGAATTATGATAACAACTCTTTGCGTCTTTGCATAGAATAGTAAATATATTTTGATAAACCTAGTGCTCACTTGTTTGATGTTAAGGATAAAAGCCTTACAAACTTATAATAAGACGGCCAAGCACAATAATATTTCTTTATGAAACGTAGTCTTATATCTCTGTAACAAGGACAAAGAAGTAAAACATGATATTCATCCTCAATGTTATTTGTATTACATAGCGTGCACAGTCGTTGTTCTCTTGGGATGTAGGGGCGGGACACAGCCCAGTGGTACAGCGCTCGCTCGATGCGCGGTCGGTGTGGGATCGATCCCCGTCGGTGGGCCCATTGGGCTATTTCTCGTTCCAGCCAGTGCACTACGACTGGTATATCAAAGGCCGTGGTATGTACCACCCTGTCTGTGGGATGGTGCATATAAAAGATCCCTTGCTGCTAATCGAAAAAGAGTAGTCCATGAAGTGGCGACAGCGGGTTTCCTCTCTCAATATCTGTGTGGTCCGTAACCATATGTCTGATGCCATATATCCGTAAATAAAATGTGTTGAGTGCTTCGTTAAATAAAACATTTCTTTCTTTTTGGGGGGGATGTTATTAAGTCTTCCATTTTCAGTGTTAATATCCAATATACCACATCTAATATTAAATAAAGCCATAAGATATTATATACAATAAATTGTATCTAGATATAATTCAAAACAATAATCTGTCTTAAACATACAATAGTTTTTTAAACGTAAAAATGTTGACATTTTGCAAATGAATGTTGTATATATTGGTCTCGTAACCTTTGTCTGATACATTCATGTGACACAGCTGATGCAGTCTCGGTTTTCCAGATAGGAATGGAGCCGAGTTCTTTTAGCAGATTTTTAACATGCATCGCCCAATTTTTACATTTTATAATAGTGTTAGAGTGTGTTCTCAATATTTTATACATATTGTAAACTAGAGAATTATTATTACGGATTATTTTAAACCAATACATTAATATTCTCTGCTTACATAAAACAGAAATTGGAAATCTCTGAAAGCACAACGCTGTTAGGTGTTCTTCGTTTTGCATTAAGAATATGCTTACAAAATTTAATTTCGACCTTTTCTACTTCAGCAATATTTTTATTAATTCCACACACTTCGGATTCATAGTTAGTACTGTTACAGGCTAGCGTTGGTTAACACTTGATACGCTAGCGTTGGTTAATACTTGATACGCTAGCGGTGGTTAACATTTGATACGCTAGCGGTGGTTAACATTTGATACGCCAGCGGTGGTACGCTAGCGTTGGTTAACACTTGATACCTTAGCGGTCAGGTGAGCACTAGCGTTACATAGCGTGTCGGTTTTCTTCTAGTAGCGTTAATAATATACGTTTTTATCAACATGCAGCGTATTCTCGGCGTATTTTATGTAGTATATTTACGTATAAATTTAACTGCGTATTCACCCCGAATAAAGACGACATACGTTAATGTATCCTTGACGTATCTCCCAACCAGTATCCCACGACTGATATATCAAAGGCCGTGGTGTGTACTGTTCTGTCTGTGGGAAAGTGCATATAAACTATCCCTTGCTACTAATGGAAATATGTCGCAGGTTTCCAGACGTATGTCAGAATTATGAGATGTCTGACATCCAATAACCGATGATTAACTAAATCAATGTGCTCTAGTTTTGTCGTTAAATAAAAACAAACTTTCACTTTTCCTAATCGTTGAATGTCCAGCTATATGACTTGCAGGTGAATTGTTTTTATCTGCACGTAGGATGCCTGGTGAGAAACAATTTGCGGGGTTTATCAAGTTGCGAAAACAGAAGCTATCAGCGAGGCTTTCAAGTGCTTGCTTTCCGAAAGTCTTCATCCTTAAAGTGTGACACCTGACCACGATTGCGGCTCTTGGAGTATTTCCGGTGCAGGTGTTGATCTGTCGATGGCAGAGTATCAGTGATGAAGAGAATGTGCAGCTATAACGGCATTGGTTAGGAGAGAGAGAGAGAGAGAGAGAGAGAGAGAGAGAGAGAGAGAGAGAGAGAGAGAGAGAGAGAGAGAGAGAGAGAGAGAGAGAGAGAGAGAGAGGAATGGAGAGAGGGAGAGACAGACAGACAGATACAGACAGAGAAAAAGAGAGACAGAGAAAGACAGACAGACAGACAGAGACATACAGAGAGAGAGGCACACAGAGACAGAGAGAGAGAGAGAGGGGGGAGGGAGGGAGAGGGAGGAATGGAGAGGGACAGACGGATACAGACACACACACACACACACACACACACAGAGAGAAAGAGAGAGGGGGAGAGAGAGAGAGCAACAAAAAAGTACCCTGTTAAGTTTTAATGTGCCCTTTTTGTCTACCTGGACAAGACCCTCTATTTTTATGCCCCGATTCTTTTAATGCTTAATGCCTCTTCTATATGTCACATAATACATGTTTGGATAAATTGAAAAATATCACCAAAAGCATCATCAATCTTGTAATTGTAGTTACCCCTTAACAGTATTGACAATCAGCTGTTATAAAGTCAATTATTTTATTCTGTGGAGTATCAGTCACATAGCTGAAACAGGGAGCCATTTGCATCTGAATGAGTAACTCGTGGTTGAACAAACCGTCGCTTGTTGTCGATTCTTAAGACGACACAATGCGCTCACAATCACCCTGCTTTGTCACAAGTGCAGAAGTTAGTCAAGTGGGAAATTTGCGGCTTAGCGCGGTTTCCTCTATGAATAATACAAATTGTTTTAGCGGTTTCTTTGGAACACTTTGCGACAGTTCATCATGTTCCAGTGTCGTTTGCTTAACCCTTGTGGTGTGAACCTTGGCGCTCGTCACTCGACTCGTGTTAATGGTCTGCCTTCCATCTGTTAGGACGATTTCCTTCTCATTTACTGCAAGATTACAAGAGGCTCTCATTTTTAATTTTTCAATGGCAGATGCAAATTCTCGATTGTTGTTCAGAAAATTGGAATGATGAAAGTTAAGGAGATGCTGCGGTTATTTTGTCAATAAATCAGTTAAGAAAAATGAAACACAATGCACGCGTCTTTGAAATGACAATTTGGAAGCCATCAGCTTAATTGTAAGAGCAGAAGCCAAGATGGTTACACACCATACAAGGAAAACGTTTTATGAGTTGTAAACAGTAAAAAAAAATAGCCAGTATCAAAAGTAAATATATAAAAACGAATAATTAGATTTTTATAAAAAAAACAAAAAAAAAACACCATTTTTAATAGATTTATATATGTATGTATATCCACCCACACCCCCACCGCACCCTACCCCACACCCACCCCCACACACACATAACCATAAATATTTCCTGGACCCGGTCCTGTATGATCTTAATTTGTACCATGACTCAAGAAAATTACATTACGCGGTAAAGGGTGGGTTTATTTGGGGTGGTCTTTCAATGTTGGATCCAATTCGGAAAAGAACAAAAAACTAAACTAAAACAAACCAAACAAAAAACCGTACAAAAAATCTCTCTCTCTCTCTCTCTCTCTCTCTCTCTCTCTCTCTCTCTCTCTCTCTCTCTCTCTCTCTCTCTCTCTCTCTCACACACACACACACACACACACACACACACACAGGGCATTTGTTTGTATGTCTTTATTTGTTTTTGTGTTTTTTTTTGTTTTGTCCAACAATATTGAAATTCTACTAAATAGGAGTGAATTCGGACGTCATACCTTAAAGCAATCGGCGCAAACAATTTCATTTTGCTGAACTTTCGACAATGTTAGCGTTTAGGATAGGTCTACAGATGATGATGTCAATCACACTGTAATTATTCCATCTGGATCTTGGACTGAAGTGCAAGGTTCGGTAGACTGTTCACTAACATGGTCTCCGCCCACATTAGACACGAGGAGCCGCATGCGACCATTAGACCTGTCACACCGTCGAGCAGACGATCATGGCAGACGTGTGGAAGGAGAAACACGTGATGAGCTCGTGATGAGGTGTTTAAAGTGTTGGAAGTGCCAATCGAAAACGGCATTCCAAGAGCATAAAGCCTAAAATATCAAACACCATAAAATGTTATCAAGCAGATATGTGTTAAACAATTTGTTTCCAGCGGCGGGCTGGTACCGATCATGATGATTAAATATGAGGTGGGAGGAGGGAACTAACTGATATATGCTCGACCGGCCTCGGTGGTGTCGTGGGTAAGCCATCGGACATAAGACTGGTAGGTACAGGGTTCGCAGCCTGGTACCGGCTCCAACCCAGAGCGAGTTTTTAATGACTCAATGGGTAGGTGTAAGACCACTACACACTACACACTACACAATCCACCGTACATACAGTCCAGATAGATGAGGTGTGTGCCCAGGGCAGCGTGCTTGAACCTTAATTGAAAATAAATTGAAATAAAATTATATGCTCGAGCAGATAATAAAGGAAAAATGGGTATCATTTATATTAATAATAATTATTAATATAAGAAGAACAACAAGAACAAACTACAACAACTTTCAATGTGTTATTAATTTAAGCAATTAAGTTTGGTACAACAACAACAAGAACATTCAATTTAATTTGTTATTAATTTAAAGAATTAAGTTTGGTGGGTTTTATTGTTTTAATACTCTGAAACTCAAAAATGTTTAGGTCTACTTGCAAACATGCCGACACACTTTAGGCTGTAATTTGTTTAAATCCCTAAAAAGCAATTAAAACGTAATTTACCTATTTAATTCATGAGTTAGCATGTTTTGTGGGCCATTATTTGGTTAGGCTAAAACTCTGCATTTGATTATAAAGTTTCGCTAAATTGTTATAAAAACACTTGGTTCAACCCATTCACGAAAAATATCAGTTAATCCACATAGAGAAAACGTTTTTAAAAAACCTATGGCTCCTAAGTCCCCATAAGTCATTTGGGGCTTTGGGTATAATATAATTCCGTTATATTTTATTGACGAAATCTTTGTTTAAATATTATGTTTCATGATACTTCAAAATACTTCAAAATACATCCCTTGCGCGTGCTGTAACCTCACCGTGGTGCAGGGGTGTAACATAGCACTTGTGTAAATCCCCTTGTTTTCTTCGAGATACAATTAAAATTTTGAATAAAAGTCAGTATCCGTCTGTGATATTTGTATTTTTGCACAGTTCTTTACACTGTGTTTTTATTTAAATCTTGAATTTTTATATTGATGTTGATCATCACTTTATTTGTTTGCATTACCATAGTCTGACACCCAATAGCCGATGTATTTTTCGTGCTGGGGTGTCGTTAAACATTCATTCATTCATTCATTCAAAATACATATTTAATATTATAGCAATAACGTTTTGTTTTGTGTGGATGAAACAGGATTAAAAACGTAAATATGTTTTAAAATCAAAGAAAAGGTAAAACTAATGTAAATTTGTATAAATATGTTTTGAATATTAAATATATAGGGGAAGAAAAAGCAACGCACAAAAAACAATTTGTGACTTAGTTTGTGTAGGCTTATTCTTTTCTTTCTTAAAACGACATCTGTATTTATTATTTAATAGTTTTAAAATATCTGATGAGAAAGTCATTGCAATAAAAGTGTTATTAAAGGGACATACCCTAGTTTTTAAACATAAAGAAATATGTTCGACTATTAGAGCCGTTTTTGACAATACTTTACTCAGATTTTATTGTTGAGATTATCCATTTCCGTACGTTCGAAGTGTTTTTGGTCATCCTGGTGTTTTTAATATCACAAAATGAATTTCTCATAGTTTTAAAAACGCACGTGCATGTGAGAAATAACAGTCATGGAGTCGACTAAAAGTCTATTTTTAGAGGGTATTTTACTATTTCAAACTCATAGACTCATGTTTCACTCAGTTGTAACTTTATCCAAATGTCTTACAGGTTTGTAGATTAACTAAACTTAGTGTGCATTTTCATGGGCTGACACTAGGGTTTGTCCCTTTAATGTAGCGAAAAGTATAAAAGTGTTAGTATCACTGGGTAATACTACAAAACATGTTTTTGTTTTGGCCGACTCAAATAAAAGTTCAAAATGTCATTTAAAAACTGAAATGTGAGGTTTTGTTGGCACTAATTGTCTATTGCTGAAAAACTTGGTGTATGTTTGTTGTTCTTGTTATTGTTGTTGTTGTTGTTTTCTTATTGTTGTGGGTTTCTTAAACGTTGTTTTGTTTGTTTGTTTGTTAGGGCGAGACACAGTCTAGTGGTAAAGTGCTCGCTTGATGCGCGGTCGGTCTAGGATCGATCCCCGTAGGTGGGCCCGTATATCAAAGGCCGTGGTATGTACTAGTCTGTCTGTGGGATGGTGCATATAAAAGATCCCTTGCTGGAACAATGTCAGTGGCGGATCCAGGAAAATCAATTTAGGGGGCCCAATGACATGAGGCGGAATGCCAAGGGAACTTTGAGGGAGGTTTGGAGGGGGATGAAAATTAATATATAATAAAATTATAACTGTCGCAAAATTTAGGGGGGCCCGGGCCCCTGCCCCCCCCCCCCCCCCTCCCAGATCCACCTCAGAGGCTCTGAATGTAGCGGGTTTCCTCTAAGACTATATGTCAAAATTACAAAATGGTTGATATCCAATAGCCGATGATTAACAAATCAATGAGCTCTAGTGGTGTCGTCAAACAAAATCAACTTTAACTTGTTTGGTTGGTTGGTTGGTTGGATTTCTTTTTTAATTATTATATTTTTGTTTTGGTTTATATACATGTGTGTTCTGTTCTGTCTAAACATGTAGATTCATCACGTATATTCCCGAGACCATCAAATACGGCACTTTTTTTTTTTTTAAATACGGTAATAAATAAATAAATAAATAAATAAATAAAAGCAAAGCAAAGCAAAGCAAAACCAAACCATTTAAAGGAAGGAAATGTTTTATTTCACGACGCACTCAACACATTTTATTTACGGTTATATGGCGTCAGACATATGGTTAAGGATCACACAGATATTGAGAGAGGAAACCCGCTGTCGCCACTTCATGGGCTACTCTTTTCGATTAGCAGCAAAGGATCTTTTATATGCACCATCCCACAGACAGGGTAGTACATACCACGGCCTTTGATATGCCAATCATGGTGCACTGGGTGGAACGAGCAAACCATTTGAATGTCCGCTGCAACGTTTAGCACATAGAGCAGCAGGATGATCGGTTAGATCACAAACTTGGATTTGGTAGCTTTTACATTTTGATATCAAGACTTGGGACTGATCCATAGACGAAACCAAATTGACCCTGGACTCCACCGCAGGTGCCCACACACTCCCCTGAATCCACCCTACGTCAGGTTTGAAGACATCAAGTATTGTTTCTCGTGTGTATCAGATAACAAATGCCAGGCAAACAACATATTTCCTAGTGTCAACGGGAATACATCTATCTTTGCTAATCTCTGTAGTGAAAGCATTGGGTCCCGGCCATTCGATACATGGCAGTTTGCGACGTCGTAATCCCTTGATCCCCTCTGTCGCAATTAAAGATGTGAAGGCGCTGCTCGCACAATAAAACACACAACTTAATAGCTACTCGTTATGTGTGATCTTGCGGAGACGAAGAGCTTATAAGAAGGAACATGTTTTCTAAAGAAGCTTATCCGACGATACTTCGGAGATGTCCAACTTCTCGTATCACTGTATGAACTTCTTACACATGGGAAGATCTAGGGGAGGCCCCAGCCACCCCACTAAATTTGCGACAGTTATATATTACTCTTCAAAAGAAGAAACGCAAAACCACATTGTCGTAACATTTGGAGAATTGATTTAATTATTGAATGGTGAGTCCGATAATTACCAAATGTTGCAGGATTGTTCACAATTCACTCTAGTCCATTGTGAGTAAGTGATAGGACACACCACCAAGGTCAAGGTCATCTGGAGTCAATACCGGGTGTGGCCTCCGCGTGTGTTGACAACTGCCTGGCACCGCCTGCCCATTGAAGCAACCAGAGTACGGATGATGTCCCGGGGGATGGTGGCCCACTCGGCCTGCAAGGCTGCTGCTAGCTCGGGCAGGGTCTGAGGCTGTGGTTGTCGCTGTCGGAGGCGTCGGTCCAACTCGTCCCATAGATGCTCAATTGGGTTCAAATCCGGTGATATCGATGGCCAAGGAAGGACATTAATGTTGTTGTTCTGTAGGAAAGCCGTTGTGAGACGTGCTGTGTGAGGCCTGGCGTTGTCATGTTGGAACACTGCGTTTGCGTTGGCCATAACTGGAACGATGTGTGGCCGGAGGATCTGGTCAATGTAGCCCTGTGCATTCAGGTTGCCCTGCACGTGGACCAGGTCAGTTCTGCCAGTGTGTGAGATGGCTGCCCACACCATGACATTACCCCCGCCGAATCTGTCCACTTCCTGCACGCAGTTTGCCGCATAACGTTCACCACGACGCCTATACACGCGACATCTTCCATCATGACGTCGGAGCAGAAATCGGGACTCGTCACTGAACCATACCTGTCTCCATCGCAGTTGAGGCCATTGTCGATGAATCTGGCACCACTGCAGTCGGAGTCGACGGTGTTGTGGTGTTAAGATGACACCTCGAACTGGACGTCTGGCACGAATTCCTACCTCACGTAGGCGGTTCCGTACGGTCTGGTCGGATATCCTGCGCAAACCTGGTATTGCTGCGGCTGTGGAGGTGGCAGTAGTCAATCGTTCCCGAAGGTGGCGTACCCGGATGTAGCGGTCCTGCCCGGGGGTAGTGACCCGTGGTCGACCGGATCTAGGGAGGTCACGTGTTGATCCATGTTGCTGGTAACGGTCCCACAGTCTGGAGATGGTGCTTGGGGACACATGGAATGCCCTGGCAACGGCCGTTCTGGATTCGCCTGCGTCTAGTCGGCAGATGGCATTGTTTCTCTGCGGTTCACTGAGACGTGGCATGTCCTGGATTGTCAACTGTCGGCCAGATACAGAGGCCAGGCAAGCGAACACCCTGCACTTTTATACTGTCGGTGTTCATGTTGCACGTGCAGACAACGCACGTGCAGTGGTGACATGGTTTGCACGTGGCTGCGTTTTTGCGAATATTCACATTTTGAAACTTTATTTTACAGTAGCTGCGTTTTATCGAATGTAACCGTGGGAATGTGTTTGGGACATGCAATGACCTTATATTCACAAAGCATGAACCGGTAGGAAACATAAAATCGGAGTTATAACCCATTTGTACCCTTTTGCGTTTCTTTTTTTGAAGAGTATATATTAATTTTCATTTTTTACGATCCCCCTCCAAACCTACCCCCAAATGTCCCTTGGCATTTCGGCTCATGTCATTAGCCCCCCCCCCCCCCCCCCCCCAAATGGATTTTCTGGATCCGCCACTGTTACCTGTCTGGGATATGTTCCGTGCACTTTCCTTAACCAACCAACCGTCTAGCTTTCTGGTGACGCTAAAGTTGGTGTGTCCAACGGCACTAATAAACGAATCTTGTAAAACTGGCAATCTGCTGCTCTTATGAAATGACAGAGTAAAGCATCATCGGCATTTCACTACTTTTCAACTTATTTTCGTGCTTATACCCAATTAAGGTTCAAGCACGCTGTCCTGGGCACACAACACAGCTATGTGGGCTGTCTGTCCAGGACAGTGGATTAGTTGTTAGTAGTTAGTTATGTACTTTCCAGGACAGGAAAACTCATACAAGCCTTTGACCAGCTGTGGTGCACTAGTTGGAACGAGAAAAAATGCAATCACTTGAATGAATCCACTGAGGTGGTTCGATCCTGCGACAACAAGTGACAAAGCATATTGAAATTACTACTGCAGACGTTTTCAGGATGCAAGAGACAACCAATCAATGCTGTATACATAAATAGAATACACTATATATGCATGTAGTTATCTGCTATAAAATGAAGCACAACAAGCGATATTTTATATGCACTTTCCCCCAAGGACAGAACAGCACATACCATGACCTTTGATATACCAGTTGTAGGGCACTGGGTGGGGTTATTTTAAATGATTATATAATAAAAACATACTCAACATTGCAGCTTTAACAATGAAAATTTTATTTTGCTTTGTTTTTTATTTTTTGTATTTTGTATTATTATTTTTATTATTATTATTATTATTATTTTATTCATTTACATAATTATTAATGTATGTACAACAAGATGGCTGAAAATAAACAGACAGAAGACATTTCCGATCAATATGAGCACTTTTATTCATGTGAAACAATACATTTGACTCTCTATCACTGCATATGAAACAATTGTTATTTTGCTCTGTGTGGTCAGGTGAAAATGCATGAACACACACAAAACAACAAATTCACTATGATACAAAGCTAATACATTCTTTCTTACTTACACTGTAGTAAGACTAGAAAAAAAGTTAATTTTATTTGCACTAGTTACAGTACGATATAAAAAATTTACACACAAAACAAAATGTCTATTATTCTATGGCAATACAGCGTTTATATCATACATTTCAAAAACCGAAAACAAAACATCTCAGTATAGAGTGATACAGAAATGAAAACCAAATATTGCTATGTTTATGGTGTGAAAATTTACAAGTGATGAAATAGGGCAGTACTTAGTGGGTTTAGGGGAGTTGGGAGGGTGGGGGGTGGGAAGCAGATGCCTCCTGACAAAATAAGGAAAAGTACCCTTTTCAGTTTAAATGTACCCTTTTTAGTTTAAATGTACCCTTTTTAGTTTAAATGTACCCTTTTTATATTTCTATACCGATTTTTCTTATTTCTGACCCACTCCAACATCCACTAGTTTTGGTTACGAACAGCCCTGAGAAAATGTAATAGTGATATTATAAATGGCCCTTACACATGTTCTTTGAAAACCTAGTCCATAAAATGTGGATGGACATGAAGACAAAAGTGATGAATATTTTGGAAATGGAACACGATGTAGTAGAAGTAGAACGCATGTATTACAGGGTGTATACCACCAAATCAAATCCCATAGACAATAGTAACATGTGTGGCTAAAACTCCTACCTGCAGCATATCAATCAACATAAACACCACAGATATAAACACTACCACCCTCACCCTTAAAGTGAATTAAAAAAAATTTGGGGCCAAGCTGCTCATTTCTGAGATAACGGGTAGTCTTGGACTACCCTTGTTACGTCCAAAATTTGAGTACTGGTTTTTTCCCCACAGGTACCCCATATATGTTTCAAGCACAAGGTTATTTGACACAGTGGTACTAGATGAAATAAAATTGTGTACATTTTTTGCCCAGATGAAACTTTTTTTTTTTTTTACAACCAACACTCACATTTATCACCAATCACAGGACTTGTGGTGTTCAAAAGTTTGGTGCACTTTGAACTTTGACCCAGCCAGAAGTTAATTGGTTTAGTACTACCTACAGGAGTTTCATAAAGAGTAACAACAAAAGACTAACAAAGAAGAGGTGTGTTTTGTTTAACGACACCACTAGAGTACATTGATTTATTAATCATCGGCTATTGGATGTCAAACATTTGACTAACAAAGAAAAACAGTATATATTCACATTTAATGAAATCTATCACAATGAATGTTTTTTATCAATTTGCAAAATTAAATAATTCTACGCAAATACATGAAATAAGAACACTGGTGCAAAATGTCTCATTCTGCAATAACAACATGTCTGAAGCTAAATAATTTTCATGAAAACAAAATGGGTATTATTTGGAAATTTTGTCTGATGCTGGTATTTTCAATTCGCTTATAAACTACAAATTATTAATATTTTGCTTATTTCTTATCTTTAAAAATTGAATCATATATCATATATTGTAAATGTAAAAGTACCTTGAAAAACACAATGTCACTAGTTAGAATAAACAAAATATTCAAAACTAATAGATACACAATATATGTGAAACAATAAACACGATTAAAAAATCTAAACTAATTGGAAACTAAAGTGGTGTTTTATGAAGAATTAAGCATCTGGGCTGTTGCTTATAAAACTTTTCGAGTCCAGACTCAATCTCTAATGACATCATGTGCATACAATTTGTATGGCGTTGTCATCACATATTACTGTCTCAGACTATTAGTCTAGACTCTTAAATGTTTTATAAGCACCAGACCTGGTCAAATTTGTAAAGTTCTGATCAAAGTAAACTTGAAATTTAATCTACATAAAAACAACAATCAGTCTAAGCCATTCTGAGCACTACTCCAGTATAAATTCCTGGGGTGGGTCGATGGATGGAGAGGGAACATTAGGTGATTTGTTTTATAGAAATGATGGGAGGCAACTTAACATTTATTTTATGGATAATGAATCATGAAGAATGCCAAATTAAATTTATTATTTCTAAGGTTTTGAAAAAAATATCTTACCCTACTCTATCCCTTGTTGAACCGTCTTGGTAACATATTTATAACTAATTACTAAGAAACCTAAATATTCTAAAACTTAAAAGCATACAAATTATTTTATTTTAGTTACAAAAGATATTATTTACACATAATTTATTGCTTTTGATACAATTTTCAAAACAAATAAGGTCACAAAAAATGTCTGCTATAACAAAATTAAGGCGAGCTGAAGATCACTATCCCCAATTAGTGCTAGGCGAGCAGACATTTTAAGTTTTAAATAAAATATATTCAAAATATTATTGCAAGGCGATTAATTTTCCACTCTCCAAAAACTTTCCTGGAGAGTGTGGAGTGGGAGTTATTTTGTTGGCAAAGACTGATATAAATGTGACTAAAGCAAAATAGTCTGCCTTTAAAAGTAGTCATTATATGCATTTAGGGCCAACCACCATACTAAAAATACCTTTCTCCCCACCCCTACAAAAAAACATGAATCTCCTGAAAATGCAATTATCTCCCCTTACTTTCAAAGTGGTGGGGGGTAAAATTGTTTAATTTTTTAAATGTTTAAAACTGCCCTGAATAAAAGCAAAACAAAATTTCAATATTTACCTGCTTGTGCAGTGTTAGAGACCACTGTTATTTTAATCTGACTAAATAATTTATTGTAATAATTTATATTTTGTTAAAAATATAACTGGGTTTTTGCTATTTTTAAAGTTCAATAGATAATTTGGCAAAAGGTTTTGCTCACCTAATCACTGGCTATTCGATGTCAAATATTTGTTCATTCAGACATGAAGTCTTTGAGGAAACCCGATACGTTTTTCCACTAGCAGCGAGGGATCTTCTGTGTGCCCCATCCCACAAACAGGACAGCACGTCATACCAAATGTAAAGAAGTACCAGCTTAACTTCCTCTCTTCAAGCCACTTCCTGTCTGGCTGTAGTCTTCATGTTCTTAATGATCTATCAGTGTTTAGTTGTTGACAAAAACCAGTTCACCACATTTTCACTTGATGGCAGGTGGAAAACATTCTGTTTTTATGAAACAATTTGTCAAACACTGGAGTATTATACTTATTTATAAATTTCATTCTCCAATTTTGTGTTCTTAAAAATACTTTTATTGTTTTTCATATTTTGAACAATTTAATAAATTGTATATTTATTTTATTACAAGCCATAAAAAATGTCTGTAATGTTTAAAGACACCACTAGAGCAAATTGATTTATTAATCATTGGCTATTGCATGTCAAATATTTGGTAATTGTGACATGTAGTCTTAGTGAATGCCCCCTGCATTTTTCCATTAGCAGCAAGAGGTTTTTTATATGCACTTTCCCACAGGCAGGACAACACATACCACGACACTTGATGTATCAGTCATGGGGCACTGGTCGGGATAAGAAAAAAACCAATCAGTGAATATGTGCAAGAAGCTATAGTAACCATAGGTGATTCCATGTAGTAAAAGGTATATCCCAGAGTTTAAATAGTGACAAGACAGTGTCTACAGCCAGTTAGTCGAGAAGTCGATCGGACGATATGAAGTGAGAGACAAGTTGTCTACAGTATCTGTAAGTTTTCCTGTCAACAGACTAATCTAGTAGCAAATCAGTCATGACCACATGATGCATTTTAAGTTTTGTATAAAACATAGTGTTGTAACTTTCAAGAAAGGAGTCGTTTGGGTGTTTTTTGTCAGTTTTAAACATAGATCAATCATTAAAATCAGCATCACTTCAAAGATTCAAGATTTGTTACTGTGTATTGAAGAGGTTCTACTGTTTAGGAGTCTTCGAGAGTTGAATTTCAGTTCCCCAACGTGACCGGTCTGTTTTTCTAGTTCATTGTCATTATATCCCCAACATTTTTAAATCTGCTTTCAAAGATTGTCTTCCTATCTCATGTAAACACTGGAATGCTCTAAATTATCAGTGTTAAACAGACGTAAACCAACTTCGCCAATCTCAGCGATTCAAGAAGTTCCCTTTCATAATTCTCATTCCCATGTCAGGACTCCTAGATCTTCCCTCATTTCATCGAGACTTTTAGAGTAGAAACCTTCAAATGGTTGAGAGACTGAGACCAATGTATTAACACTTACTAAACTACAATTAAGTTGGTTTGGTTTAAGGAAACTAATGGAGCATTGATTTATAAACTATCGGATATTAGATGTCAAACATTTGATAATTTAAAAATATAGTTGGAAACCCACTGCATTTTTGCATTAAGTAGCAAGGGACATTTTGTATGTACCATCCCACAGACAGGATATACGAGAAATAGCCCAACGGGTCCACCTACAGGGATTGATCCCAAACCAACTGTGCGACAGAAGATTACTTTACCAATGGGCTACATCCCATTATACTCGACTACAGCTGCATAACCCATTAAACAGCTAACAAGTCAGTGCCAAAAATGGCATACATTAAGCTACAAGGTACTTTTGAAAAAAAAAAAAAAGCTATATCCATAAAAAAAAAAGTTAAAAATAATCAAGATTGCGACTACTATGCAATGTTGCTGTGTGTCGAAAATGACTTGAAAATTCAAATATATTCCATTAAATTTGTTTAATAATAATCTAAAATTTCACCAACAAAGTGAAACAAAATAATGGAATAGCTCATAAAAGTTTCCAAAAAAAAAAAAAATACAGCAATTTTGAAGACAGGAATACTATAAAGGGAGGCAACTACTACTGTTTTCAGTATTATGATCTGAGATGAAATCTGCATTTTGAAAAATGACTATCCAGTATCCAGTTTTAGCTACAAGAACTATTTTTTCTAAATTAAGCATGCTATATTAAGGTGTTGTATTTTCATGGAATAAAGTAAAGGCTATATTTTTCTTAATAATAATTGAAAAAATTGTAGAAGGCACATTTTTAGTGTTGACTGACAAAGGCAGTGTTTTTATCTTTGTAAGTAACCAAGATAGATGGGAAACCATGAAACTAATGGTAATTTTTATTTGAAAAAAAATAATATATTAGGTTCAAAACAGCACAATTGAACTGGAAGTATTTCTTCCTAAAGACTGAAATATCTCAATTATTTTTTGCAATAGTGGATGATTTCTAATAAAATGCAATTCAGTATTTGGTATGGTCATTTTAAAAATAATTTTTCAAAATAGGACCAAGATACAAGTAGTTATGAATCCATTACTGGTAATAAAATAATGTGTCTTGGACTGTCAGATACTCCACAAAAAAGATGACGTCCCTTGAAAAAAAACTTCTTTTGTTTAACACCACCACTAGAGCACATTGATTTATTAATCATCGGCTATTGGATGTCAAATATTTGATAATTTTGACATATAGTCTTAGAGAAAACACGCTACATTTTTCCATTAGTAGCAAGAGATCTTTTATATGCACCATCCTACAGACAGGATAACACATACCATGGCCTTTGATATACCAGTCGTGATGCACTGGCTGGAACGAGAAATAGCCCAATAGCCCAAGCGACCGCAAATCACGTGAGCACTTTACCCATGGGCTACACATCCCGTCCCTCCACCTAAAAGAAGTGAATCTTGTAATAATGTTTAAAATTTAATTATGTAGCTTAAATCACTATTCACTGAAGTAGCATTTTTAGGTATAACCTACAATGCCTCTCAAGCATGCTATTTGTTGGGTTGACGTGCAATAATTTCTAATCATTTTAACTTGCATGTAGCTGTAATTATATGGAGGACATTTTCACAATATAACTCGACCATTTTCTATAAACTGTTACTGAATGTCACACAGTGAGAAGGCACCTTTACTTTCCAAAGTTTACCAGGGTAAGCACAACTCAAAAAGACATATTTAAAATAGAGGTTTTTTGTTTTTTTACCCCTGTTTAATATCAGGTCATTTTTAACTTTACAGGCATAAACATCAAAAGTACTTTTTCATAGGCAACAAATGGAAAATATGTTTAAAAATCCACTTTTATTAACCCTGTATCTACATAACAGTATTACTTCTTTCATTGCAGACCTGGATCTGATTTCAAAAAATTACTATGTACAGAGAAATCACATATGTACAACATCACGTCATTTTAGACTTTTTTCTTGCTATGGCATCCTCAACCGCCTTCAACTGTTTTAACAGTTCCTCCCTTCGGGAGAGTGTGCTTTTCTTAATTTTGGGTTTTTCCGGCACAGGTGGTGGAACGGGTCCTGGCACGGCAGGTTTCGTCGGTGTGGGAACCTTCGCCTGTGAGGATGGTTTCAGTGGAGCCTTCATCTGTGCAACAGGGACCTTCGGTCTTACTGGAGGTGACTTGGCTTTCTCTGATCTCACTACAGAGGTAGGCTTTGTTGGTTTATCACCTGAAAAAAAAGCACATATTACGTGTAAATCCGATACGTCGCAAAATTGTTTTCCTGCCTTATCAGATAACTTTTAAAAAAGAAAAGGAACATTTAAACATGGTTATTTGGTGTACAATGTATTAAATGGTTATTTTGACACCAGCTCGAAAGAGTGAGTGGAAACTGCCATCTAGGCTATTCCTACCGATAAAGTAGCAAGGGATCTTTTATATGCACATTTCAACAGACATCAGAGTACAAGGAATATTTTGGTTTTTAAATTTTGATTAGCTACAGTTTTTATCAAGTGAAAATTTATTAGCAACTACCATTTAACATTACAAAGTTGTCTAGTGATCTCTGACACTTACACAGCAAATCGCAACACAATACTAACAAAATGTTCCCTGGAGTACATAGCACAGCCTTTGTTTTATCAGTCAAGAGGCATTGTATCACTTTAAAAAACAAATTTAGTTCAAGTCCTCATCACTTTGTTCAATGGATCAGAAGATATTGCTACAAACTGCACAACCAAAATTCTGGAATTTAAGCATCATTTAAAAAATTTTAGTAGTGGGGCTAAAACTGCTACAGACTGAACAGATAAAATTCTGGAATTCAAACCATCATTTTTGAATGATTGAGTCAAGATCCAGGCATTGTATTAAGTCAAGGTCCAGGCACTGTATTAAGTCAAGGTCCAGGCACTGTATTAAGTCACGGTCCAGGCACTGTATTAAGTCACGGTCCAGGCATTGTATTAAGTCACGGTCCAGGCACTGTATTAAGTCAAGGTCCAGGCACTGTATTTAAGTCAAGGTCCAGGCACTGTATTAAGTCAAGGTCCAGGGCACTGTATTAAGTCACGGTCCAGGCATTATATTAAGTCAAGAAAGTTGAGAACGTTATTTCATTCTCCACAAAATACTTTTTAAAAAAACTACACCACTTAAATTTGCATCATTTGTGTGTTATTCAAATTTAAAATGCACAAACATTTATAAAGATCAGTACAAGATCAGTGATGTGAATGAATAAAAAAAAAAAAAGTAATACAGATAGCAGGGAATAATTTGTTGTGGTTCGCATCGCAGTTTGCTAGTCATTCTAGCTCACGTGTGAACCAATTTCGCACTATGGATCGCTGTTACTGCAAACCAAATAATATAATCGTTTTCGCAGTTGTAGCAAAATTACCATCGTGTTTTTTTCACTCTTTCAATTGGCAAAGTTCGGCTTGAATAATTCAATGTTAGAATGTCACATTCAGTATTCAATCGAAATTTCAATGACGTCACGTGTATTCGATAAAACTCGGAATTAATACCGGTAGTTGACTTTCTGTTCTAAAAATAACTTTTGTGCTGACGTCACTTGTGCAAACCATGGATCAAAATGGTTGTTAATTTGTCAACGGTAAACGCGTGGATTCGCAAAATTGACCCAAGGGAGAAGTGGATACATCCTCTAATACTTTCAATCAAGGTACACAAATCATTTGATTAAGGTACACATCAAATGATGATTTATTCACACTCCGCAGTATATGTTATTGCTTAGAATACATCCTGAAGACATACAGTAGATCACAAAATCTCTTGGGCTCTGAAGGGATTCATTGTGCTGTCCATAACTTACATGCTTGAGCCTACGTGGAAATTGCTAATTAAATTTACAAATGTGCTAATCAAATCACAAAATGATTAGCAGCAACTGCTAACCATTTGTTTCTGTACAAATTATTGCCTGGATAGGTTACCAAGGTTGGTAATTTATGGTAACCTGTACATCAGTTACCACACTGTGTGCTTATTTCAATGCCTGAAGTTCTGACCAGTTTCATCAGGGGATCTGAAAATACTGCTGTAGACTGAACAGGAAGCAAAGAAATGTTTTATTTAATAACGTACTCAACACATTTTATTTACGGTCATATGGCATCGGACATATGGCTAAGGACCACACAGATATTGAGAGAGGAAACCTGCTGTCGCCATTTCATAGGCTCCTCTTTTCGATTAGTAGCAAGGGATCTTTTATATGCACCATCCTACAGACAGGATAGTACATACCACAGCCTTTGTTTCACCAGTTGTGGAGCACTGGCTGGATCGAGAAATAGCCCAATGAGCCCACCAATGGGAATCAATCCTAGATTGATCTCACATCAAGCGAGTACTGTACCACCAAGCTATGTCCCGCTCCCACAGACTCTGAACAGATAAAAGTGTAGAAATCCATCAAGATACCTGCTACTGGCTTGTTGACCGCTGACACTGCCACCGACGGTGGACGTTTGGCCGGGGGTCCTGCCTGGTCACTTGCACGTCTCTTCAACCCGGGGAGGCCGGGAACACTGGGAGGGCCTTTCTCACTGCCCTACAAGACAAATATTGTTTGACATACACACCTGGAAATTAATTAAGCTCCACCTGCATTGGCTGAAACTAGAGATAGCCCAAAGGGCCCACCGATGGGGATCGATCCCAGACCGACTGCGCACTGTTCAAAAAAAACTTTTTGCGATTGTTTTGTCTGTCATTAACTGAACTCACAACAATTGTTTCATACTATTGATTAATCCAAAAGGATAGTAAACACCAATAGTTAGTCAGAAAAATTCCATGTTGTTAATATATCACTTTTTTCGATTTTGCTAAATTTTAAGATTGCCAATATTTTATGATTTACAATACTGTACATTTTCTTTCAAATCTACGGTTTGTGTCTTTTTCTCCAGTATTCATTAAATACACAGGCTACATTGCCAAGGTTTAAGCAGTCATTCACCAATTTGTCAAATGTGAATGAAACTTGAATTTGGCAAAACTATTTCTTTAATAATTCACCAAAGAGAGAAAGAAGACCTGCTTCCAGCATACAGTAAAGTTTGGTTTGTTTAACGACACCACTAGAGCACACTGATTTATTAATCATCAGCTATTGGATGTCAAACATTTGGTAATTTTGACATGTAGTGTTAGAGAACACCCACTACATTTTTCTATTAGCAACAAGGGACCTTTTATTTTGAATTTCATTGCTATTTATTTCCGTGCTTATATCCAATTAAGGTTCAAGCACATTGTCCTCGGCATACACCTCAGCTATCTGTCGAGGACAGTGGGTTAGTTGTTAATTGTTAGTGGTTAGTGAGAGAAGAGGTTGTAGTGGTCATACACCTACCTAATGAGTCATTAAAACTTGTTCTGGCTGTAGCTGGTTCCTATCAGACTTATGTTCGATGGCTTAACCACAACATCACCGAGGTCTTTTATATGCACTTTCGCACAGAGAGAACAGTACATACAATGGCCTTTAATATATCAGCACTTGTTGGACAGGGACATTTTTGATTGAATCTCAGAATTAGCTCCACTGAGGTGGTTCGATCCTATGATGCAAGCACTTCGGGGAGTACTGTACTGACTGAGCTAGATCCCGGCCCACTAGGACAGTCACTCCTATTAAAATGTAACAATGGATCTTTTTATGTGTACTTTCCCATGTACAGAATAATACATACCAGGAATGGAGCACTGGTTGGGATGGGGGAAAACCCCACAAAGAGTGATCAGGTTATTAGCAAGAGATCTTGTATGCTTTTACAGAGTACACATCATCAGTATTCTCACTGCTCCATTTAAGCAGGGCGGCCCACCCCGCTATTGCATTTTGCCGCCTTCCTTTTACGTTCTCCACCATCCTTTATTTTTCTGCGCCCCTCTTTATTTTCCAGCACCTATCTCCGCTATTTCCAAATGCACACTTTTTTCCACATAACAAAACAACAAAAAACAACTATCAGTCTGCACACTGGACATCAAATGAAACAAGCCACGCTGTGTACGAAAAAGCAACTGACGAATCATTTACGACAGTTACCGTACAATGTAATTTAACAGTATTTTTAACAGCCTCTGTTTTGTCCCATACCTGTATCCATTTGTATGTTTAATACAAACAAGAAAAGTTATATTTTATTTGAGCAAAGAATGAAAGAATGAATGAATGTTTGTTTAACGATTGAGCAAAGAAAACATTTTTATTTTTTACAGATTCGGCAATCTCCGATTGAAAAAAAAACCCTCACTTATTTGGCGCCAAATTTGTAACATGATCAGAACGATCATTCTGTCTTTTGTTTTCACTAACTGTCGTCTGATATTTTGTCCTCAATTGCAGATATAATTTGTTGTAACTGATGATTTTTACTTTGTCATTTCCGTCATTCTGTTTATTCAGCAGTTCTTTATAAAATATTATAAACTTTTCATTTTGGGGGGATATCACCGCTTATAAAAACAACGTAAAATAATTTATCTTGGGTGCCAAATAATATATACACCATCTGTACAAAAACGAAACTACTTTTTATCAGCTGGCGATAATATTTCATCACAGCGATCGATTCATTCGATGAAGGTGGAAATAACAAAAAATGTATCCGACATTAGGGGATCACTTTACAAACATCTTGAAAGCTTTATTGAAAATAACATTAAAACTTTGATCGGTTCAGCAAAACGGGAACTGCCCGTGAATGTCAGACCGATAACATCTTCGGCTCAATTAAAAGACCAGTCTGCTTGTATTTCATATAAACTTGCACTTTTTTGTAGGCAAAATAAGAAGTGTTTTTCCACAAAGTCAACCAACACACAACAATATGGTAACCAAGCTCCCCCCTCCCTTTTTTTTTTTTTTTTTTTTTGAAGGATGTGGTGCTGCGCAGCCGCCCTCCTTTTATTTTCACCCAGCAAGAACACTGCATCATATATTGCTACTACCGATATTCAAAGAGGTGAACACATCTATAGTCCGTCCTATCCTACAAAAATTTGTTTTTTTTAAATAATTTCAGTTTGGTTTGATGTAAGAAGAAAAGTAAATGTTTTGGAATGAACAAAAAACCCACTATTTTGTGTGTAATTTAGAAAACAATCGGCTCAGAAATAAATAATTTGTAGTAAATTCCATAGTACGAAAAAAAAGGCGTTCCCTGTGGGAAAGACTACAGGTGTATAAATTATGTCATATTTTTATCTTGAATGCTGTAACAGTGGCCTGAATAAAATATGCTCTTTAAAATATATTAAAAAAACACCAAAAAAACCCCAGCCAGTTAATATCACTACTACCGATATTCAGAGGTGAATACATCTAGATATATAAACACATGCCATATTTTTATCTTGAATGCTGTAATAGTTACCAAGGAGTGTTGATAAATAAAATGTTTAAAAAAAACAAAAAAACAAAAACAATAAAAAAACACAAGTTGATAAATATGTATACCTTACTGACGAGCAGTAACTTGATGCTCTGTTTCTGCCCGACGAGCTTCATGGGGTCTTTGGGTTTGACTGGAGTGGCCGGTGCCCTGCCTGACTGATGGCGGTACCCGGCCGAGGAGTTGTACAGTCGGCTGTCCGAGCTCTGGCGACCGCTGGGTCGGTGTTCCGTTTTCCTTGGTCTGTGTTCCGACTGGTGTTCAGGAGCGCGCGGCCGTCTCACCTCCTTCAACGGAGCCTTCGGCGGCTTCTTCTCATCTACAAACAATTAAATTTCTCCTTCATCTACAAACAATTAAATCTCTCCTTCATCTACAAACAATTCAATCTCTCCTTCATCTACAAACAATTCAATCTCTCCTTCAACTACAAACAATTCAATCTCTCCTTCAACTACAAACAATTAAATCTCTCCTTCATCTACAAACAATTCAATCTCTCCTTCATCTGCAAACAATTAAATCTTTCCTTCATCTATAAACAATTAAATTTCTTTTATCAATACAATTTAACGGCTACCGATTTATCTAGCCCTAAAAATATAATTTTGTTCTTTTTATTAAAGACAATTTGTCAGGAAATGTCACATTATCTGCAGGAATGACGGAGCACACACTTTATAATTCGGAATCAAAAATATCATTCGTAGTAAATGTTAAGACAGAGATGAATTTTACTTGTAGAATGCAGGAAATTGCATTTCTGGAAATCTAGGTTTCAAAATTTTACAGAGGAGAATATTTCCGAACCCCTGTAGGAACTTTTGCGTCCTCGATCTTTCTTGCATCCATATATAAAATCAACACACTGTTCTATGCATGTACTATGCAGTCACCTGGAACTTTCTTGCATCCATATATAAAATCAACACACTGTTCTATGCATGTACTATGCAGTCACCTGGAACTTTCTTGCATCCATATATAAAATCAACACACTGTTCTATGCATGTACTATGCAGTCACCTGGAACTTTCTTGCATGCATATATAAAATCAACACACTGTTCTATGCATGTACTATGCAGTCACCTGGAACTTTCTTCACCGCCGGTTCCCCGTTCTGTCCCTTCTGTAGATCTCGATACAGGTGGTCGGAGTCGGCACTGCCACTGGAAGTCGTTGAGCCAGAACTGCTGGACCGAGATGACACGCTGCTCATGCTGCGTGATCGCGAGCGGGAGAATGACGAAGAGGACGACCGACTGCGAGAACGAGACACACTGCTGGCGCTGGTGCTCACTGAGCGAGGACGCAATCTAGAGGTCAAAGAGGGTTTAAACAATATTTTATTACCGCCATGTTTGTCGTTCTGGAATCGGGGCCTCTCCCTTAATGTTTACAATACAAAGTTTAATTTGCAGCCAAGATGACAAAAATAATAACTTGATATTTACAAATAAAGAGAAACAAATGGAGAGCAAGAGAAAGAGAGAGAGCGAGGACGCAATCTAGAGGTCAAAGAGGGTTTAAACAATATTTTATTACCGCTATGTTTGTCATTCTGGAATCGGGGCCTCTCCCTTAATGTTTACAACACAAAGTGTTTAATTTGCAGCCAAGATGACAAAAATAATAACTTGATATTTACAAATAAAGAGAAACAAATGGAGAGCGAGAGAGAGAGAGAGAGAGAGAGAGAGAGAGAGAGAGAAGAGAGAGAGAGAGAGAGAGAGAGAGCATCCCTATAACAGATCAGTGCTTCTATAGTTTTAATTACTATTTGTGCATCCAGTTTTTATTCAAAGGATCGCTATAAATTTTGGATGGGTTCCTGTTTAACAGATGACTAAAACACCAGAAAATGTAACACAACAGACCTGGAAGTAAATTCAAACTTCCACATAATATTGGAAGCACTTTGTAACCCAAATTTCTCGTTCCAAACAGAACTCTACATGTGTAACAAAGGCCATGATACGTACTATCGTGTCTACAAAAGATCCCTTGCTGCTAATCGGAAAGAGTAGCCCATTTTGTGGAAGCAACAGGTTTCCTCTCAGATTATATTTGAGGTCATTAACCATATAACTGTACGTAACTAAAATGTGTTGAATGCATCATTAAATAGAACGTTTCTTTCTTTCTTTGCAACCTAAGTTAGTTTAGCAACAACAGAATGCCCATCAATTCGTATCAAAGCAATCTGTGTGCTTGGTGTGTAAACAGTATTAGAGAGAAGAAAGTGTGAGGCACTTATTTACAAAGAGTACATCACTTACTTATTAGCTAGCGGTGGTGGGACTTTCTCTGGCCGTCTTGCCCGGTTGTTTACATCTGTTGGTGCAGCTCGGGCCTGCTTCACAGGTGAATGGGTTAAAGCTGAAGGCAGAGGCTTATCCGGATACCTCTGTTTATGTTTTATTGTCAGACTAACGGCACTGCGTGGCTGCTCACTAGAAAAAAACACACAAAAAAGATTAACAGGTTATAATAACCCAGTGTGAAGACAGAAAATTATCCACTCACACTTCCTTGCTCAAGAGTTATCTACTGCATCAGACTTTAGGGGCTTAATTTACAAAGTGTTTTTGTCTTGCACTTGAAACTATATATATTTATAATATTTACAAAAACAGGCTTTGTAAATTCAGCCCAAGATCTTAAAACAGTTTGTTTCACCCACCCCAAACAAACTATTTTCTAGTATACTATTTGCATTCACCATATGAGCCAGTCTTTTCACTTTTACATAATAAGACCTTCATGCCAGTATTTTTTAAGTTCTATCAGTCTCTCTTTCTCTGCCCGTGTCTCTCTCTCTCTCTCTCTTTCTGTCTGTGTGTCTCCCTCTCAGTCTCTCTCTCCCTCCCTCCAGTTCTATCATGTCACTCCAACACATTCTTATTTTCCGAATGAAGATCCATCAAGACTCATCCACACCACTATGCATGCTTAAACTTTAACAGTTCAGGTCCATTTAATTTTTAACAATTAACACCAAATTTTCCATTCTGTATCTACCTGGTTATAGAATGCAATGCCTCTATGTACTATAACAGATCATTCGGTAATCTGAAACGATTACACAGATAAAAGTTGGATTCGTTGTCTAAGAGAGGAAAACGAAGCTTACACTGCTTTAGTGGGTGGTGGCTGCCGTTTGTCTGGAGGCCGGGCAGCTTTGACAGCACTGCAAGCAGAGAAATAACACAATATTAAACACAATCAACCCACAAAAGCTTTCTACTGTCAAAACAAAAACAATGTAACTTAATGATAACCACAAGACCAGTGGACCTGACCAACTAAATGGGCATTAAGTATATGATTCACTGGACATCTGGCTGATTCGATATACAATTGTGAAAAACTTTGAAAATATTTTCACCACATTAACTTTTTTTTTTTTTAAATACCTGCACCGAATAATCTGATATGTGCCATAAGTACACCTAGCAACTTCATATGGAGTATATTTATCAGCAATATCTAAAAATACTTGAATTCTGAATATACCTGATTAGGAAATGTTTTATTTAACGACGCACTCAACACATTTTATTTACGGTTATATGGCGTTGGACATATGGTTAAGGACCACACAGATATTTTCGATTAGCAGCAAGGGATCTTTTATATGCACCATCCCACAGACAGGATAACACATACCACAGCCTTTGATATACCAGTCGTGGTGCACTGGCTGGAGCGAGAAATAGGCCCACTGATGGGGATCGATCCCAAACCGACTGCGCATCAAGCAAGCGCTTTACCACTGGGTTACATCCCGCCCCATTACCTGATTAAGACAAGAAGCTACCGATGCTAAAAAAATACTTACTTGGGTTTTCCTGCAGGTGGAATCCTTTTTTCACCAGCTTTAGACGAAAATGAGCTAAAAATAGCAGAATTGAATCTTATAGATTACATGTCATTCAAATTGAAAAAAGATAACTGTAAATTCCACAGAATTATCTGCAATTGCCACAACCCAGTAGAGTTATTGAGTGCTCATGATCAATTTGGTATGATATACCTTAATTAAATTACATGCAAGTCTTTAAGATCCTGGGGCCTCATTTCACAAAACATAGCAAGTTTACATCTGTGACTAGCAGATGTGCCGGTGATATGTTTACACATATTTGGCATCTATTTCACGCAGAAAATTACATCACTGAAGAAGATGATTCATTTTAAGGACAAAAGAAAATGAAATATGTGTACTTCAAACTATATTAGTTGTACTGTTAACAGCAATAAGAATTGTGGTTTAGTTGTAGATTTATGTTTAGGTACAAAACTAGGCTTACGATGTTTTGTGAAATTGGGTGCTGAACATGCTACAGTTCTAACATTTGGAACTTCGTGTCATCAGAAAGCATTTGGAAATGTTCAACTCATCTGAATTTCTTAAAATGCTAAATGGTTACAATTACCAAAAAATTGGACATTAGCTAACTCTTGGCGTATATCGTAGCATGGAATACTGAGTGCCAGTTACGACTGTTATTGTAGCTGTACACTTAAAATGAACAAGCATTCTGAGAGTACTGCTAAAGCAATACATGTCCCCTATCAGGCCCAACAATTTTTCATATCTCCTAACTTCAAGGGTCATACTTCTGTGAAAAGTGGGTAAATCACCAAGAAGGTTAAACTTAATCTGTAACAGTACGTGAGAAAGCTAAATACAAAATTTCATCTCAATATCTTCAGGCATTGCAAAACAAAATTTCGGAAAACAAATTTTCACATCTCCTAAGTTCAAGGGCCACAACTCCCATCAAAAATGGATAAATTGCCATAGAAGTCAAAATTTATCTGTAACAGTTATAAAGCTATACACAAAATTTCAGCTCAATATGTCAAGGCATTTTTTAAAAAAACCCGGAGATAAAACCTATAGTCTCCTCTGGTTGGACCGGTAGGGGACTAGTACCAGACATTTAAGAAAATAACATTTTACTAAATTTAAACCCCGGCACTAAATTTACACTTCTTTTGCTAAGTAAAGCAGAAGCTTGCTTCTACCGACACCCCAGCATCATGACTTCTGAAGAAAGGAAGAGAATTCCACAAATGTCAAGCCTCATATCCAATGAAGATTCAGGCACGTTCATCCTGTACAGGACTTCTCACATGGTCAAAAGTTCTGCCCAGGACAACAGACCCAATACAGTCTGTTTGTGTCAAAAGGAAATCGATGAATTGGTATACAACTCCATAATGAATAAATAGCATTTTTTAAAAAGCAAGTTCAGTGTATAGAAAAAGGTTTGTTTACAAATTACCATCAAATTGCATAGGTTAAACCTTCTTTTCTAATACAGGTTATGAAGGCAACTGATGGAACAAGGTAAAACATGCCAAGTTCTATCTTTAATCTCTGTATACTGCATTATCGATTACTTCAGTGACAATGCAAGTGAAACAGCATACCTTGGCCAGGGCTACTAGAGTTGTTTTATAAATCCACTAGCCATGGGATCAGTGATTAAAATAATTTACTAGACACAATTAAAAATTCACCAGCCCTACTTTACTTTAAGTTAATACAATTTTACTAAATAGTAATAATCGGATATGTCAACTAAAGATTAAGATACAGCTTTAAAACAGGGGTGGCGTGGGGGCAGGATATTAATCTTTACAAAATAGACTTAACTGCAACATTTGACCAAAACAAATTCACTAGCTGTCGGTCATGGCAATAGTAGTTATTTATTTGCAAGCCCAACATTGAATATCACTAGCCATGGGAGTGGGGCTACCATAATCTAGAAGCCCTGCTTGGCTGACCTAGTTTTTTGTCTTCACCCCTGTATTAAAAATTAGATTTAATCTATATAGTTTGATGGTTATTTGTAAAGAAACTTATTTTTATTTACACTGAACTTTTTTCAAAAGATGATATTTGAGTTGGTACGAGTTGAAAACATAATAGTATGTTTTTATATGAATTTCAACTTGATTCATTATGGAGTTACTTGCCATTTCATCAGTTCTCTTTTGACGCAGACAGACTATAAACATGGCAGTACTCATGCTAACAGATACATACTTCACTTTGGGTTGCTGAGCAGGCTGCTTTTTCTGGTCAGATGAACCATGCTTGCCGAGTCTTGCAGTTCCGGATGGTGTGGGAGATCTATAGTGAAAACAATTCTTTTGTTACTCATAAAAAACAAAACACTTTTAATATAAAATGTAAAATTTAGCAACATTCTTAAATAGGCCTGTGAAAATTATCCAAGCGAATGAAACAATCTCTATTTTGCATAACCCCCTCTTTCTTTCACACATTAAATTTAGAACATGATTTACATGCTCGTAACAGGTTAAATTAAATGAAAGCGGTCACCTGAAAATTTGTTTCGAGAAATCCTTAAATGATTTATGCAATTTTTTAATTTTCAGAGGTCTGCTTAAATAAATATATAAATAAACAACACAAAAAAGATAAAATATTCAATTTCAAATAAACAAAGATTAACAGAAGCCCATCAATACAAATAAAAACAAACAAAATTTGTACAGAGAATTCTCGTATTTTAGTTTGGCCTCTTTGATGAGAAAATATTTTATTCAAATTTAAGTTCTGGGCTTAAAAATTAAAAGTGACATTTTAATTAAGTAATTACCGTTTCCTATTTATATTAATTTAAAACACTCCCAGTATTAACAAACATAAATATAAATTCTCTCCAAAAACGAAACACCAAATACATCTGCACGTGTTATGTATGGAACATCATACAGGGAGACCATTTTATTTGAATTTACGACCATGAGCCTAAAAATTAAAACTAAACTCACTTTTAAGCCCAAGAGCTAAATCACACCGATGGAGGGTTAAATACAAGAATTCCCCTGTAATAAGGCAATTTATGTCTGCTGTCATACAGCTAAATTACCGTAAATCCTTGAATATAGGCCTGCCTTGATTAGAGGTCGGATCTCTGAGCGTTGCAAAATAAACAGAAGGCTGCCTAGTTCTGCTATTCTATCTTTGTCAGATTAAAGTCCACATTATACTCGTCACTTTCATTGCATGACGTCACATTTTTAACCACATGGCAAAAACAGCAGGACAGGAAAATAATTTTGAGAAGATAAAAAATAGAAGCCTGCCTTGAAATAGAGGCTGGGTCTCACAGGGTCACGAACAAAAATAGAAGCCTAGGCTTTTATTCAAAGATTTATGGTATCCACCTCCACCCCGCCCTGTCCTGTTCTCCCTGGTGAGTTAATGTTAAATACCTGGAGCTGTACGACGAAGATCGACTGTATGACGACCGACTGCTGCGAGACGACACGGACGATGATCTGGATCGTGACGTGGAGTACGAACTGTAACACGAAAAATGTAACACAACTGTAACACGAGAACACGTAACACAACTGTAACACAACAACACATAACATGGTAAACTAACAATCTAATTGAATACATTTGTACTGGAGGTAGTAAAATCTGCATTTTACCATCCGCAGATTTTACAGGTCAAATTACATAACTTGAGCTAAGACCAGGAAAGATATTTTTTAATGATGTCATAAAGACAATTTATTTACTATTATATATGCATATTGCATACACAATTCATTAAATATTAAATCATTTGAAAGTCAGACATGAACATAATCTTCAATTAGACCTATGCTATCTGTTTGAACCCCTATGTTCGGATACAATGGAAACCAGTTAAATTATCCACAAGCACTCACCAGAGTAGAAACCAACACTCGCTTAACAATGGAAGTCCCTCAGACCAGTTAGATACATTCCAAAGTTAACATTTGTTTGTTTAATGACACTAGTCGAAATTTTGTATTATTAATTGTCAGCAATGGATGTTTTTGATAATTCGGACATATATAATCTTAGAGGAAATCTGTTACATTTTCCCCATTAGCAGCAGATAAGACAGGACAGCACATATGATGGCCTTTAATACACCAGTCATGGGGCATTGGCAGACAGGAAAAATATCCAATCAGAATGAATGAATAAAATGAATGGTTTAATTACACCCCAGTGTGTCAAACTAGGATTAAAATTCAATTGGAGAATGGGTCCACCGAGGTGGTTCGATGCTGAAACCAAAGCACCTTAGGTGAGCTCTATACAGACTGAGCTAGATTTTGCCCCAGATACATTCCACTGTGATTATGTTTTTACCATATCATCCAGAAATGTCGTCATATAGTTCCAACAAAAAATGGGAGGGGTTAACCTAGTGATTTCTCATGGTTATCCTGGACTATTTAAATGTAGTTTAAAGTTACAGCTATGTAACATAAGTCACTATGTATATTGTATGTATATAGAAGAGGGCCTCATAAGTTGTCAGACTTGTGCCCTATTCTTTTGTTCTTTGTACAATAAAGTATATTTTCAATCAATCAACCTTTTAGTTGACCAATCCCCCAGGTAGGGGAAATTTTTTTTCTTAATTTCTATCCATACTTGTTTTCCTGCACACAAAATTGGTTAGTATGTGAAGTAAACGTTACCTAGATGAACCTCTAGCATGTTAAGTAAACGTTACCTAGATGAACCTCTAGCATGTTAAGTAAACGTTACCTAGATGAACCTCTAGCATGTTAAGTAAACATTACCTAGATGAACCTCTAGCATGTTAAGTAAACGTTACCTAGATGAACCTCCAGCATGTTAAGTAAACGTTACCTAGATGAACCTCCAGCATGTTAAGTAAACGTTACCTAGATGAACCTCCAGCATGTTAAGTAAACGTTACCTAGATGAACCTCCAGCATGTTAAGTAAATGTTACCTAGATGAACCTCTAGCATGTTAAGTAAACGTTACCTAGATGAACCTCTAGAGGAGACACTGTACGATCGTCTTGACCGCCGCCTGCTGCGCGAATCACTTCTTGAGCCTCTGTATCTCGACACTGGCGACTTTGTCCTGCAGAGAAAACAATCAATGTTCAGGCAACTTTTTTTTTTCTTCAAAATTTTTATTAGCAACAGTTGGTGATCAGCTTAAAACTTGTGTATCAACTATTTAATGTTGAGAATAGTGTAGAAATCGTGATGCGATGGTGAACAAAATGTTCTCTGTGTAACATTTTAGAACTTGTGTAACAATCTCTGAAAATTCTTAACTAATAGTGACAAAATATTGAACATATTTTCTACAGGAACATTTAAAACATTTGCATATTTTTAGTGGAATGAAAGCTGCAACATTATACTTTATCATATCCAAATATATTCACAATGATAAAAAAAAAAAACACATTTCTTTATACGAGTATGTTATACATCAGTATCTCTCAAGACACTTTGTTTTAGATTTTCAGATGTATTTCCTTGAAAATTATTCAAAAGTGGCTAAGTTAAAGAAAATCTTATTAGCCAAAGGCTAAATGTTTTAGCCACTGTGTATGAAAATTAGCAATTAGCAAAATCTGGCAATGAACAGGGCGAGTCCTGGTTATGTTAAGGTATGCAATTTCTCCCTAATTAATTTGTCAAGTCCTGAGTTCCCCATCTCAACTTTGTTTTCTCTATTGTGTTTTTCAAAAACTAAAGTCTGATAAAGTGATCTGACCTCTGCCATGGGTCATGCCACTCGTCCGCCTGCCGACCCTTTGCCACATGTTTTGTGGGATGCGGCATCTCGGCTTTGTCATGATGCCACTTGTCATGCCGTCGCTCGTGTCTCTGTCTTGGGGGATATCTAAAAAAACAAATAGACCAATGTGAGCAGACTTGGTACTCATACATATTTTATGGTACTTCAGACCAAAATGTAGTACCTTGCTTGAAATAGGGTTTTGGTTTTTTTCAACATATATAATCATCTAAAATGTAGTTCTGAAGGTAAAAAAAAAAAGAAGGTTGTTTTGTTTAACGACAAAACACACATGTTTAGCACATTAATTAATCATCGGCTATTGGATGTCAAGCATTTGGTAATTCTGACAGTCTTCAGAGGAAACCCACTTTCTTTTTAACTAATGCAGCAATGAAACTTTTATATGCACTTTCCCAGACAGGAAAGCACATACCACAGCCTTTGTCCAGTTGTGGTGCACTGGTTGGAACGAGAAATAACCGAATCAGTTGAATGAATTCATCGAGGTGGTTCGATCTTCCGAGTGTAAAATCTTCTCTATACTTTAACACTCCACAATTCAAAACATTTAAAGTTCTATTAGTAGCTTAGTAGCTTGAAGTAAGAATTTTAATAGATTTACTGTATACAAAGTTTGCTTTGTTTAATGACACCACTAGAGCACACTGATTTATTAATGATCGGCTATTGGATGTCAAACATTTGGTAATTTTGACATAGTCTTAGAGACGAAACCCGCTACATTTTTCTATTAGTAGCAAGCAATCTGTTATGTTATATGCACCATCCCAGACAGGATAGCACATACCATAGCCTTTGATATACCAGTCATGGTGTACTGGCTGGAATGAGAAATAAACCACTGGGCCCACCGACGGGGATCGATCTGAAACCGACCACGCATCAAGCTACAGTATACAGACAATGAAATATAAATGTTAAATTCATTGAGGTAAAAAAAAAAAAAAAATAATAATAATAATCTAATTTATCTGTAACTTACACGGGTCGTTCAACTCTGTCCATATGTAAACTAAAAGGTCTTTCTTTAAAACCTGGTCGCTCTTCTTCCTATGGTTAAACAAAAATATAAAATGAATTACTTTTCTAAAGAATTGACCATATTTATATTTGAGTACATAATCATACAAAAGGGTGCATATTGTTTATTTTCCTATTTGCAGGAATAATTGTTATCCTATCATTAATTAAATCTAGTTGCATAAACGATCACAACTACATGTCTGAATGCTTCTGTTTGGTCTTAAATATGTTAGTTGTATTACTTGCGTAAACATCAATGAGACTTTAGGAATGTAGAATTTAATTCATAAATCTTCCCTTAAATTCAGAGCCCTCCCATATAAAACATAAAACACCAATAAATAGCAACTCATTTATTGTAAACACACTAGGCCGAATCGACTAAACACACTAGGCTGGACCGACTGACCGAGTATACATTAAATAACATAATAACACATACTGCTTCACATAGTAACTCTTTAAGTAATACTTCACCATAATGTAAAATAACAAAAACACCACTTGTCCTGTCGGTCTCCTAGGCTGTATGACACGTGCTACAAACTGCACGTGCAGCATTAACCACACCAAAGCGCCACCTATGGGAGCTACTCCCAAATCAAGGGGAAATAATTTTCATCTAATTCTCTAAGATCAACCGACATTTTGTTAAAGCAAATGTCAAATGATGATAAAAAGATAAAGAATGAAGAATTATAGTTTTTAAGATGGCAATTTTAATTTTTCCTTGATTGTTCAAAAACAAAAGTATGATAATTCGTCCAAAAACATTCTTTACACCAAGAAATACAACAAGAATAACAACTTAGGTTGTAGAATTTGATTATGAAGTAACAACAGTGTTAAAGCATATTAAAAATTTCTACCCTAAAGGGAGGGTACTCTGGTCCTCTTGTCCACCGCACTTCAAAATTCTCATACTGCCCTGGCTGCCACGTCGTCACTTGAGGTTTGCTGTAGTACTCATCGTCTTCAAAACTAAAAACAATTAAAACATTAAGCTTTTTTTTTAAAAGAGTAATGATGCCTTGCATGTTATACAATGAATAGTAAAAAAATCAATTAGTACGCACGAAAGATTTTTGTTTGTTTTGTTTAACGACACCACTAGAGCACATTGATTTATTAATCATCGGCTACTGGATGTCAAACATTAGGTAATTTTGACATATAGTCTTAGAGAGGAAACATGCTACATTTTTCCATTAGTAGCAAGGGATGTTTAATATGCACCATCCCACAGAGAGGATAGCATATACCACAGCCTTTGATACATCAGTCTTGGTGCACTGGCTGGAACGAGAAATAGCCCATTGGGCCCAACAAAGGGGATCAATCCCAAACCACCAAGCATCAAGTGGTAAAGCGCTTGCTTGGTGCACAGTTGGTTTGGGAATGATCCCCATCGGTGGACCCACTGGGCTATTTCTTGTTCCAGCCAGTTAACCACGACTGTTGTATCAAAGGCTATGGTATGTGCTATCCCGTCTGAGAGATGGTGAATATAAAAGAGCCATTGCTACTAATGGAAAAATGTAGTAGATTTCCTTTCTAAGATTAAGTAAAAATTACTAAATGTTTGGCATCCAATAGCTGATGATTAATAAATCAATGTGCTCTAGTGGTGAAATTAAACAAAACAAACTTAAAGATAATCTAGTAAACGACATACGCTTGTTGGTCGTAGTAAGGATCTTTTGTATATTTGCTCCTCTCATTCTCCTTGTTGAGCTCTCTCTCCTCGTCAAGGCTGAGGTTCAAACGCTTCTCTTCAAAATCCGTCTCTTGTTCCTTCTTCTCTTGAGCCTTCTTACGCAGCTGGAGGAGAAAACAAACAAAATAACATGTAACGACACCTCAATCACAAGCTACTAGGTTCCATAATAAGATATTAAACAAGCTTCCATTTCGTATCAAGTTTATGTCCCAAGTGAAATAATGTTCAATTGTTTTTCGAGCTTTAGCAAGTGACAATGAAAATTATTTCAAGATCATAAACATGATATGAAATGGTATGCCATGAAAATTATTTCAAAAAGAACATAAACATGATACAATATGGTCTGAGTTTAATATTCTATTTATTACCCATAATCGATTTTAATTTAGATCACTGATCTAGTTTAGCTGACCTTCCAGGAAAGTTGTAATGTGCCAATCAATGACATCATCGAATGATGTTCTAGTGGGACTAACATTTTGATATGCACAAGATATTTTAACTACACAGGTATTAAATAAGGAACCTTGTTTGGAGAATCACACAATATGACAAACTATCTTATACAGCCCGATACTGCCAAACCATTTGCTTGCTTCGTAATAAACTCAAATATAAATACAACTTCCAGACTCGGAATACAGAAGCAATCAAGTAACTGCCATACAATATTGGTTTTATTTGAGGTTTTAGTTGGGTGCTACAAATTAACAGCAATCTGGCGAATTTGATCAGAAAATCTGCAGCCTAATCTAAGTTACATTAAGTTAAGCAGATTAATTTTTATACAGCTATACACATAAAATGATACACATGTTTTAGTTAGCTTTTTGATAATTACTATTATATTGACATACATACATTCAACAAATTGAATCTCAAGTCGCATTTGGCAATTTGGAGAATGACAGCTAAAGACTGATTATCTTGTGCAGGTTATATACCATGGGGCGAATTTGCAAACAATGGTGTTTAAGTATTGTAAATGTATGTAGTTACACGCGTGTAAGACGTAACAAGCTTTGTAAATTTGGCCCCATACTTATAACCTTTACAGTAATATCTTAAGGCAGTTGGAAGGAAGGAAGGAAATGTTTCATTTAACGACGCCTTCAACACATTTTATTTACGGTTATATGGCATAGGACATATGGTTACGGACAACACAGATATTGAGGGAGGAAACCCGCAGTTGCCACTTCATGGACTATTCTTTTCAATTAGCAGCAAGGGATCTTTTATATGCACCATCCCATAGACAGGATAGCACATACCACAGCCGTTGATGTACCAGTCGTGGTGCAATGGCTGGAACGAGACCGTAAGACAGTTGGTGACTTAAGTTAACACGGCATAAATACAGTTTAAAAAGTTCTGCAGTCTTACGGTAGGTTATAAAAACTAATCCTGATTATATAAACACTGTATTTTGTCACTTTCTTTCTGCAGTTAATGATCACTTTGATGAGAAATTAGCAAACCTCTTTTGCGTGTCGCAGACCACGTTCCCACGCCGACTCGGTTGGTGGTAGTTCTGGTGGTGGAGGTGGCTCAGGCTCTTCAGGCATCTGACAAAAGACAGACAGAAAAACAATTACACAAGCTATCCTACCTGGTCAATACGTCACAGTATCATAGGTTAATTTTTCCAGTTTAATCAACCATTAGAAAGGTGCCAGAAAGCAATGCTAGAAAAACTGTCTAGCACACATCTCCTAAACGGTAATGCGCCCATTTCATTAGTCAATTGCTCTCATCATTTAGGAGATAAGCGGCTGTTGAAACCTGTAGATTACTTCATTCTCTAAGCAACAGTAGTACCTGATGTCATGTAATATGTAACGCTCCATGCATTCCTTTTAGTGACGTAACATATATCAGATGTAGTAAATTTTATAATAATTATACTAAAATTATAAGAATCAATGAACCAAAAAATATTTCTGGCACTTGTCCTTTTGTAGATGTTTTTTCAGACACTCATCTAAGAAAAGCCATCTACAAAAGGAGGAGTGCTAGAAATGTATTCTAGGGTACTGCAATATGACAATACCTGACTATAAGGAAAGAACATGAAGTGTACAAATCTAACTACTTGATGTTTATGTTCTTACAATCAGGGAATATTAAATTTAAATAAAATTATACTATTTCTAAACCAAAATTGAGTTTTTAGGACAAAATGTTCTCAAGTCCCAAAAGAATCCCATTTGTTTAAAAAAAAAAAAAACACCAATGCATTATATACCATTTTCCAAAATAAGCACTTTTTCTCAAAATATATCTGCCAACTTATTATAATATATATATTTTATTAGCAACTAATTAATTTCAGCAGCTGTTATTTTCAGCTTAATTTGTTAATTATTGTTCAATATTATGTTCACTGTCATTAATCAAAATTTTAAGGAAGAAGGAAAATGCCTTAATATTTTACATATATATCCAAAATACTTCACATTTTGGACAGTAAACACACAGTAAAAACATGTAGGAAAACAATGTGTATAAATACACATTAATTATGTCAATTACCTCAGATGCCCAAATTGGACCAAATGGTCCCATTGGACCAACTCTATGGAAGCCAGGCATTTCAATCAATCTGTAATTTCCTGCAGAAAAACAAAAATTTAATTTCAATATAACGAGGTAATAATAATAATAATAATAATAATAATAATAGATCTTTATTTCAGATCAGTGATCCACAGAACATAATTAAACATCACATACAAAACTGATTACATAATATACAGTAGCTCGTGCCAGTGATTTGATGTACACACTTGTACACCGCAGATGGGCAAGTACGTTGTTTGAGGCTGCTTCGATTCTGCTTTTTAGCAAATGTTGTTGAGCGAAGTAAAGAGCCCAAGTTTTTTTACTCGATGACTGACAAAGTCCGATCATCCATCGGTTTGCATTATTAAGATTTTAAGATACTGCACAAATTTCACCCATAATGTTTGTCTACATACCATTTTTTATGTAACAATTGTGACCAGAAACAAAATATTTCAGAATATTTACTTTGGGAGACAGTAGGTAAATTTAACTTTTTATTACTGAAAACAGGTTTTGTCAAAGTAATCCATATATTTAGTTTATACACATGTACTCAGAGATGAAGAGATGTAAAACCATATTACCCTTCTTGCTAGACTCCAAAGTCTGGCACCACTTCTTAAGGTTAAAGCAAGTTGTTTTTCTGTACTGTTTGTGGGGGTTTTAAAGTATGGTAAAAAAAAATTGTAACTTTTTATTTCAACATGCAAAAAAAGAAATTTGAATTAAAATTGCCAAGTTTATGTCAATACACACTAAATAAAATTATCATATCTGTGCCACGAAGATGTTAAATTTCAGATATAATACCTAACAATTCTTCCCCTCACCCCCCACCAAATTCCATACCTTTATCATTGATTCCTGGATGGAGGAATCGACAGTTGAGTCCCCATGTGCAGCTTCCTCGCAGGAAGAACCGACATATTGGTTTGGCCGACTGTCGCCTGAATCCTGGTTCTCGAATCTCCCCTTCCTCACAGTCTTCCTCCTGAAACAATCATTGATGTGTACATCAGTTCTCACAATGGAAAACTGCTATAAACAATCTAACAGTCTTCCTCCTAAAACAATCAGTGATGTGTACATCCATTCTCACAATGGAAAATTGCTATAAACCATCTAACAGTCTTCCTCCTGAAACAATCAGTGATGTGTACATCAATTCTCACAATGGAAAATTGCTACAAACCATTTAACAGTCTTCCTCCTGAAACAATCAGTGATGTGTACATCAATTCTCACAATGGAAAATTGCTATAAACCATCTAACAGTCTTCCTCCTGAAACTTTTAGTGATGTGGACATCAATTCTCACAATGAAAACTTGCTATAAACCATTACGGTGTTTGGCCGTTTCAACAAATTCAAGTAAACCAAGCCTCTGATAATTGAGAACTGGTGCAAATTAGGGGTGGGGGAAAGCCCTTTTTCTCCCAGTCTTGGACCGATTCGCGATCTCTGAGACCGATTTTTTTTTTTTTTATAACGTGTGTTTGCCGGTCCCACTTTTGTCATTCTTGTCTGTCTGAAGCACCCGTCTGTTTCTATTATTGGAACAAATTCCTGTCCATCAATTGGACCAGCCTGCACAGACATCGGTATCTTGTGCATGATTTAAAATATACTCTTCAAAAAAAGAAACGCAAAAGGGTACAAATGGGTTATAACTCCGATTTTATGTTTCCTACCGGTTCATGCTTTGTGAATATAAGGTCATTGCATGTCCCAAACACATTCCCACGGTTACATTCGATAAAACGCAGCTACTGTACAATAAAGTTCCAAAATGTGAATATTCGCAAAAACGCAGCCACGTGCAAACCATGTCACCACTGCACGTGCGTTGTCTGCACGTGCAACATGAACACCGACAGTATAAAAGTGCAGGGTGTTCGCTTGCCTGGCCTCTGTATCTGGCCGACAGTTGACAATCCAGGACATGCCACGTCTCAGTGAACCGCAGAGAAACAATGTCATCGGCCGACTAGACGCAGGCGAATCCAGAACGGCCGTTGCCAGGGCATTCCATGTGTCCCCAAGCACCATCTCCAGACTGTGGGACCGTTACCAGCAACATGGATCAACACGTGACCTCCCTAGATCCGGTCGACCACGGGTCACTACCCCCGGGCAGGACCGCTACATCCGGGTACGCCACCTTCGGGAACGATTGACTACTGCCACCTCCACCGCCGCAGCAATACCAGGTTTGCGCAGGATATCCGACCAGACCGTACGGAACCGCCTACGTGAGGTAGGAATTCGTGCCAGACGTCCAGTTCGAGGTGTCATCTTAACACCACAACACCGTCGACTCCGACTGCAGTGGTGCCAGATTCATCGACAATGGCCTCAACTGCGATGGAGACAGGTGTGGTTCAGTGACGAGTCCCGATTTCTGCTCCGACGTCATGATGGAAGATGTCGCGTGTATAGGCGTCGTGGTGAACGTTATGCGGCAAACTGCGTGCAGGAAGTGGACAGATTCGGCGGGGGTAGTGTCATGGTGTGGGCAGCCATCTCACACACTGGCAGAACTGACCTGGTCCACGTGCAGGGCAACCTGAATGCACAGGGCTACATTGACCAGATCCTCCGGCCACACATCGTTCCAGTTATGGCCAACGCCAACGCAGTGTTCCAACATGACAACGCCAGGCCTCACACAGCACGTCTCACAACGGCTTTCCTACAGAACAACAACATTAATGTCCTTCCTTGGCCATCGATATCACCGGATTTGAACCCAATTGAGCATCTATGGGATGAGTTGGACCGACGCCTCCGACAGCGACAACCACAGCCCCAGACCCTGCCCGAGCTGGCAGCAGCCTTGCAGGCCGAGTGGGCCACCATCCCCCGGGACGTCATCCGTACTCTGGTTGCTTCAATGGGCAGGCGGTGCCAGGCAGTTGTCAACACACGCGGAGGCCACACCCGGTATTGACTCCAGATGACCTTGACCTTGACCTTGGTGGTGTGTCCTATCACTTACTCACAATGGACTAGAGTGAATTGTGAACAATCCTGCAACATTTGGTAATTATCGGACTCACCATTCAATAATTAAATCAATTCTCCAAATGTTACGACAATGTGGTTTTGCGTTTCTTCTTTTGAAGAGTATATAATAATAGTAATAAATAAATAAATAGTGGTCAATATGACTGGTGTTTCATACGTCTGTAGTTTTAAAGTCTGCCATAAGTCGGTACTACAGTCTATCAGTCCACTGCAATTAGGCTCCACTATTGTCAAATCCGCTGAGATGGTCACAAGATTAAACAGAAATTAACAATTACACCATTCTTGGTGAGAAAGCTATCAAGGTATTATACTCCAATTAAAACAAAGGACCCAGAGTTTGCAACTGGTCACAATCAACACTTGCCAACACCTGTGCACGGAGCTCTGTCGGGTCGACTGTCTGAGTCCGAGGTAAGACTTTTGTGAAATACAAACTGCTTGAAGTAGCATAAAATATACTGAAATAATCTATAAATGTATTTATTGTTGACTGTTCAATGTAGTGTATCCAGTAATTATAAATCCTGACTTTAAAATTATAAAAAGGTTTCCACCTTTTTTTGTTACATGTGGGAGTGAGTAGAATATCGCTAGAGCCAGTAGAGGTCAAATGTCATCCAATCAGCGAGAATGTTATTAAATGTTTTGTCTAAACGTGTGTTAGTTCAAGCTGTCAGAACGCTTCAGTGGTGTCATTTTTAATTAACTTTCAGGACACAGTACTGAATACTTGCACTTTTTATACATATATGGGAGTTAAAATTTATAACTTTTATTCCTTTTTTTATATTATTTATTCCATTGTGTAAAATATATACAATTTGTTTTTTTGCTGTGATAAAAACAAAATTCTTGTTCTGATGTTTATCGTTTTGCGTTCATGATTCAAGATAAAAATACACAAACGCCACTATGATTTTTTTTTACAACACTATTTGGCAAATATCACCTTTTAATTGATTTTATAATTTTAATTTTTAATGTGTCTTTGTACCAGCCAGTAGCACTGGCCGACTGCAGCCACTCGACTTGTTGGAAAACCAAGATTACAAAGACAAACTGAAGGACTGTTTTCAGCAGTGGTATTCAAATAAAGTCACCAACCAGATTTCTGCAGTTGAAGATCTTGAATGTGAAGTTGACTTTTCAAACATTTTTGTTGAATTACAAACCAGCCACATGAAGCCGATCAGCGCCAGATGGCCGATTCACGTTCAGGAACTGGGATCACTAAAGCGAGACACGCTTGTGAGTGGGTTCTGTAAAACTGGTCTTCTAAAAAGCAGTACCGAGAAGCAGGTTGTTGTTATTTTGGAACATTAACAAAACAAACTTTGTTATTTACTCCGGAGCAGATTGTTATAATATTTGTTTAATGTTTTGCGATATTGACAGTACAAGTCTTATGAGCAAATGTACAGTGTTACCCTTGTCTTGCTTGTTTTTTTCAATGGATTTTTTTGGAATTATTCGCGTACATGTAATTTTTGAGGTTGCTAAAATATGTTCTAAATTTACTAAAATTTGAAAAATTGTTGATTGCAGTTAAGTTTTTGTTAAAAATTGGTAAACTGTCTGCATTGGACACGTATTGAACAGTTGTTCTTGGACCAGTTATTCATGGGCCATGTTGTTGTTTTCATCAAGGCGCTGTGAGAAAGTTTTGAAAACAAAGCCACACCTACCTCATCAATTTCTCCATCATCATTGTCATCGTCAGTGATTTCTCCCTCTTGCTGTAATACATAAAGTACAACCACTATTGTATATAAAGACCAACGGAAAAAAGAAATGTTTTATTTAATGATACACTCAATTATTATATCGCATCATTGGGGGGACTGATAAATTACTCCCCTCATAAGCTCCACGCGAGTGATTTGCGATATATAGAAAAGATCTTGAGTAAAGCTTGCATATACTGACACAAAGAAGTTTTGAATAGCTTCTAGATTATGGTAGCCCCACTCCCATGGCTAGTGACATTCAATGTTGGACTAGTAAATAACTACTATTGCCATGTGATTTTTTTGTGGGGAGTCAAATGTTGTGCACAGTTAAGTCTATTTTGTAAATATGAATATCCTGCCCCCCACCCCCCAACCCCCCAATGTTAGTATTTTTAAGTCTTATCTCCCTCTTTAGGTGACATATCTGATTATTACTAATATTTAGTAAAATTGTATCAACTTAAAGTAAAATAGGGCTAGTGAAATTTAATTGTGGCTAGTAATTTTTTTAAATCACTGATCCCATGGCTAGTGGATGTTATAAAAAATCTAGAAGCCATGCAGTATTCAAACATTAGGATCCCATTGGTTGTGGTTAAAGCAGCTTCTTTTCGAATAGCAGCTGTAGGTGCACTGAAAACACGAGATAAAATTAGGATGCGTTTATGCACACAAGTGCACCTCAGATGTAAACGACTGCCAGTTGCAAAGCACTGGTTGGTGGGTCTACTGACGGGGATCAATCCTAGAACAACTCAGGTGAGTACTTTAACACTGGGCGACGTCCCACCCAAAATAAAAACCAATGTCAAATACTCTACATATCAATTATTATGTATTTAAAGCTGCAACTTCTTGTACATTTTCAATATTTAACCATGTAGAATGCACCATCCACTAACTTTCTAATAATCACATGGTATTCTTCAGCATAAATCATACACAAATGAATTGTCTTCATTTTAACACATGGAAGTGGGGTGCTTTTCCTCTGTTTTGTTTCATAATGGATTAAAATAGATGGTAGCAGTCTTGTATGTGTATGAAAGCAGTTAAAGATAATCATTGATAGCAACAATAGAATTAATACAAGAACTCATGAGTTCGCCAATAGATTTTACCAATCACTCCTATTGGCCCTAATATCTACATGTACATGTAGCCAATGGGCTTTTTTGTTACCAACACATGAAAAACAAACCCAAACTCTAGCAGAGTTACACCAATTCTATCATCTAAAATGTAGGATTAAATAATTAGTTTACATATCAGAGCTTCTAGAATTTTTTTAATTCACTAGCCACGGGATCAGTGATTTTTTTAATTTACTAGCCACGATTAAAAATTAACCAGCCTTACTTTATTACTTTATTTAAAATAATAGTTATAATCAGATATGTTACCTAAAGAGGGAGATAGAGATTAAATACACTAACATTGGGGGTTGGGTTGTGGTCAAGATATTTAGATTTTCAAAATAGACTTAACTGCAACATTTGACTTTTTTTTTCACTAGCCGTGAGGCATGGTAATAGCATTTAGGCATATCATAAAATATTATTTGTTTCCAGTTACCTGACCGACCCTAATTTGAACCTGCCGACCCTAAAACTTTTTTTGTATATCCAAAAATGTTTTTTTAATATAACAACGACTTCCACGAAAACATTCCAAAACTATCACAAGCACTAATTTGGTGTCATTTAGGGGATAACCTGTGTTTTCCGATTTGCGGACGTATATCGGTGGTTTTACTGTCGCAAATTTAGTTTTATTGGCGACCCGTTAGTCACGAAATGTTTTCTTCTAACAATTGATTGATGGAGTTACTTCCCGTCAAATTGAAGTTGGGTAACTTTCGTGAGATATTGGGCGAAGTCGGAAAATAGTTTTCACAAATATATGCGATCTTTTCCGATTTACTCTACATCTAATGTAGCGAGGTGTTCCGATTAATAATAATAACTATATTTAATGATTTACTCCAGCGACAAACTGGCCGTGTAGAAATTTAGTGACCTTCTGATAAACTAGGGGAGGGAATGTTTACCAATACTGATGGAGTTTACTGCCAAATCAAATGATTAAATATGTCAGTAAGATCTCGATGCGTTTCGTTATTTTTTGTAAGTGGTCACTGGGAACTTCGCGGGTTTCCGCTAAAAACGTTCATGCTGACTAGAAAGAAATTGAACGCAATTTTTTTTTTCTTTCAATATTTCATTACAATGTTCTTGTTAATAATTCTAACATGATTTCAGTTTTACATCAACATTCTTCTGAAAGAGTAGCCTGTGTGGTGACAGCGGGTTTCCTCTAAAACAGTGTCAGAACTACCATGTGTTTGACGTCCAATAGCCGATGATATTAAAGATAAAAATCAATGTTCTCTAGTGGTGTCGTTAAATAAAACAAACTTTACTTTTCAACATTCGTTTGAGCATCCTGAGCATTTGTACTGCATTTCTATTCATTGGACCAATTGATTCCTTCAAACCAAGTGTGTACTTTAATACTGGATGCATACAGAATAAAACTAACATTTCAAATTATAAAATTGGTAAGTCTACCATTTCTTAATCTTAGATACATTAGGAAAGATAATATTCATAACATTTTTTTTTAATTGGTTATTGTTGGACAGATAAATATAGAACCCTTCTTTTCAGTTTTCATTAAAAGAAATTGTTATAACTTATTTACTGGTTTCTATCCAATTAAGGTTCAACCAAGTCTGTCCTGGACCAGTACAGAAGTTAAGTGTTAGTATGAGAGTAAACCTTCTGCCTATTATTAAACAGCAAGGGTCTTTTGTATGTACTCTCGCACAGATAGGTTAGCACCATGTTGCCCTATAAAATAAAAATGCCTTGCCTTTTATAAATTTATAAGTTGCCCATGTAAAAAGAAGCCTTTAAACACACCTATGTGGATAGTACTACATATTTCCTTTTTTTAATTAAGTTATGAAATAGATATAGAAAATAAAATGGCCAGGTGGTTTTTGTCCTTTTGAAAATTGTATAATGGAAAAAAAGCCCTTATATTTAAAACTGCACATAAAATATGCCCCACAAAACGTCACTTTACCATGCCTTACTTCATTTCTAGGGAAAACACTGTGATGAATGGTATTGTTGCATTTCTATACATGCAGAGGTTATTTTGGATGCCGGTAGTCAACACCTTTATTTAATATCCATAAATAAAACTATTTTCCAAAATAAAATGTTTTTCCTACTTACCTACCCTATATTTTTCCGGCATGTAATAGGAAACAAGTAAACAAAAATTTCCCGCCTTAATTTACTAGCCCAACATTGAATATCACTAGCCATGGGAGTGGGGCTACCATAATCTAGAAGCCCTGCATATACAGCGACAATTAATTTTGAATTTCCGACTATAACCATAAGTTTTGTTTAATGACACCATTAATCATCGGTTATTGGTTGTCAAACATTTGGTAATTATGACTGTAGTCATCAGAGGAAACCTGCTACATTTTTCCAAATGCAGCACGGGATATTTTATATACACTTTGACCAGTTGTGGTGCACTGGTGGGAACGAGAACAAACCCAATCCGTTGAATGAATTCACCGAGGTGGTTCGATCCTGCGACACAAGCACCTCAAGCTAGCACTCCACAGACTGAGCTAAATCCTGCTCCTTTTTTGTTACGAACACATGAAAACAAATCCAAACCCTAGCATAGTTTCATTAATTCAATCATCTAAACTAAAGGATTAATTAGAGTTTACAATTGATTTTGGATTTCCTAACCAGCAGATCCCAACCAATGTATTTTCCGACTACAAAAAGCAATCACTGGAACATTGCAAGAATTTCATACCTTTTCATCATCGCTTCCTTCCTTCTTTCCGTCAGCGTCATCTTCGTCGTCCTTGGAGATGTCATTGTGGTGGGCGTGCATGTCATCGGCAACATCCTCCTCATAGTCCAGCTCCACATGCTCTTCACTGAAACTTGTGTTTTCCTTCGCTCTCTTCATCCTCCCTTCATCGCCGCCACCATCGTGAGTCGTGCTCACCGCCACCGCTTCGTCTTGTGGCGAGCTGTCAACGGTCTTCTTTGTGCTGCTACTTCTATCATGTCTGTGTTCTTTCCTGTCTCTCGATATACTGCATCTGTCCAGCCTTGTGTGGAGGTGATGGTCTCTATTATGTACAGTGTCTGTGCTGGACGATATGTTTTCAGAAATGTCAAGATTCGTTTTTGCTGCCTGTGGACCTTCTGTATCGTGTCTCAATCCTATTTCTTTCCTCGTTTTTCTTTTCTTATGACTAATACTTACAGAATGTGTTGTGCTTAAAGTGTCTGAAACTCCCAATGAAGGCTCCAAGACAGTGCTCTCATATTTTCTCTGAAATTCACTTTCACCAGATTGTTTTTCACATTTAACACAACTCCCTGAATCGTCATTATTAGACTTGTTTTCCAATATTGAAGGATTGTCCCAAATTTCTTCAGTGTCGGAAATGGGTGAACTTGCTATATGTGATGGCCACTGAGAAATTGAGGAACTTTTGCTGTTTCTGCTGTCAAGAGGCAACTCCAATAAATTACCGCTGACATCTCCTCTAGAGTCCGGCGATGCTGCTACACAGTCATCTTTGTCAATGAGTGAGGACGGGTGTTCACTGTTTTGCTTTACACTACATGAATCACCACACGACAAGTCAGAAATATCCTGCACAGCAGGGGAATTAGCACTTTCCTGAATAACAGAAGCCTGATGATGAGTCAATGAAAGTCCACTTCTGATTGCATCCGTACCTTCAGGTCCTGCTGCAGAGGTAACTATATCATCGGCTTTAGAACCACTGAGCCTAGAATCAATGTTGCGACTGTTCAAAGATGATGTAGGGACTCCATCATCATCAGTAGTAGATGTCTCTCCTTCCTCATCAGAAGACACACCTTCAACTTGGGGAGATGCTACATGTTCATTTCCATCCTTTGATGACACTGAACCTTCAATCTGAGGTGATCCTGGGCCTTCATCATCCAGAGATGCTGGATCGACATCATCTGGAGACGCTGGACAGTCACCTTCCAGTGATGCCAGTTCCTCATCTTCTGGAGAAGCTGGGCCTTCATCATCAGGAGATGGTGCGCTTTCTTCTTCAAGAGATGCAATGTTCTCATATTGTGAAGAAAGGCCTTCACCCTCAGGAGTGGTTGGATCTTCACCCTCAGGAGAAGCTGGGCATTCGCCCTCAGAAGCTGGGCATTCGCCATCAGAAGCTGGGCATTCGCCCTCAGAAGAGGCTGGGTCTATGACCTCAGAAGAGGCTGGACATTGGCCCTCAGGAGAGGCTGGACATTGGCCTTCAGGAGAGGCAGGGCATTCGCCATCAGGAGAGGCAGGGCATTCGCCATCAGGAGATGCGGGGCATTCTTCATCAGGAGAGGCGGGGCATTCGCCCTCAGGAGAGGCAGGGCATGGACCATCAGAAAATGACTGTGCCAAATCTTCTGGATCACCACTGGGAGATGGTCCTTCATCCATATCCTTCTGGGGTCTGTCTGTGCAATGTGCATCTTCATGTGCTTTATTAGAAAATGATACGGATTCGTTTTCCTGGAAATGAGGTGGACTTGTATCTGGTGTAATAGTCTGCACTTCATTTTTTTCACTGCCCATTGGATGACTTTCAATACCAGTGGAATGTGAAGTATCATAAGAATGCCTGGAACATTCATCTTGACTTGGTGACCTTGCACCTTGATGGACTGAAGGGTCTGCCAAGTGACTTAAAGACACAGCTATCTCCGATGAGTCATCAACCTCTCCTTCCTCCATGCTTTCCTCTCCCTCCTCCAGATCACTGTAGGTTATACCAGAAGACCTGACACCATCTGGAGATACGGCTTGAGGTCCCATTGAAGTCTTATCTTCAACTTCTGCCAACTCAGAAATGGTTGGCTCCACAGCACAGTCAGAGGAGTCATCTTCTCTACTGCCTGGATCAGTTTCCATGCACTCTTCAGCCTCCATCAGGCCAGGATGACACAAAACCTGAAGAAGAAAAAAACAATAATAAAGCACTGCATTTCATTTTTCTTTTCTTTTTTTTTAATTTATAAAAATTCAGTGATAAAAAAGAAAATTAGTAGTTGGCAAACATCAAAACAAATTTTAATTCCCACAGCATGCACTCCTATCTGTATTTAGTTTACCACTATAGACGTGATACTTCCACTACCAATAGTTAATCCAGTGGCAACAAATGAATGGCTCACATATTACATATAACATACAGGATTTCTGCCAGATGGTAACAGGTATGGCACCATACCCAATTTTTTTTCCAGATTTTATTTTTTTAAGTTCACCGTCTGACAAAATTAATTATTCTTATCATTACTTAATGATTTTCTTAACTCTAACCCTGAACATAACCCATTTTCTTTCTGGAAGGCCCCCCATACCCTGTTAACTGTGGTTGCATTTAATTCCATAGCGCCATACCCAAAAATATCTTTTTGGCAGAAACACTGACAAAGTGAACAACAGTTACATAACTCAGGGAAGTCTACTTTTGAGTAACCCATTTTTTAACGTTTGACTTCACAGGGGACAATATTTCAAAATCTTAAGAAACTGTTCACAAGATTTTTACCTAAATAACCGATTGTTCGGTTACGTGAAGTATATCTGCATTCAACCGGTGGGTTACCTAATACTAACACACTGGTACTACGGTTCTGTACTACAATGGCATTCAAAAGGTGTTTTAAACAAACTGATTTTGCCACGAGATAATATTTTTCTATTTGAGTTTTTGATTATAACAGTTCACCACATAACCCATTGGCCATTCGCATAACCGACATGCAAACGGAATTTCTCATTCAGCCTGAACAGGATAAAGCTGATAATCTGTCATTAACTAAGGTCGACAACAGTCACTTTTCGCATCCTTACCGTAATTTCACTTGAAATCCATATTTCGTAAAATGTACATTTTTTTAATCACAAGATTTTCTTCAGGTGCATTAGTAATGTTCAAATACAAAAAATTTAATAGCAATTTTTCCAGCATTCTTAAAATGGAAACGTCATGTACCCAGTTTATGGTTATTGTAAGTGATGCAAAGTGACGTCATTGGAATACTAATGTCATTCAAATTCCAAATTAGCTATATTATTACAATGCTTCGACATTAAAATACTAACCGTGACCCCTGTCAAATTTCTATAACAAGCAGACGTTGTTAACAGGTCGGTATCCCCCCACCCCATAATTCTAGACAAAATATTAATTTTAAGTTTTAAAAGATGTCAGTAATAAAAAATACCTTTTGTCAAATATATCATATCATAAAATTACTATTATGGATATGTTTTATTTATGGTGTACGAAGCCAAAACAAAGAGTCCAAAAAGTGACTGTCAATGACTTTAGTTATTATCTCTATCCTGCAGACCATAAAAATTAAGAGTAAAATATACTTTACTTCACGTATTTAGCTGAATGTTTTACTTTTAAATATTATAAGTAATTAATAGTAATTAATTAAAACACTTGTGATGTCCCTCCATTACTGAAAAACACGATTTTTCCCTTTTTTGGCAAATGAATTTTTTTTTAAATACATATATGATATGGCCTGAAATATTAACAACTGATACAAAAATGTTTTAATCGCATAAATTTAGTCACCGTTACCAATTAAAAACCTTTCCCTCAATTAATGGTAATGCCACAATACATTCAAACAGCTGTGTGATAAAACAAAGTTCTTGAAATACATCATATCAGGGCTCTCAATGACTCGGGAGGTCAAATCAAATATGCGTAAAATAACAAATTTAAAACACTGGCAAAAGATTGAGTCTTGCCGACGCATCGAAATAAACCTATTTTTATTCAAGTTGTCCTGAAAAAGTTCTTAAATTTCGCTCTGAAAAATTACTAAATACAACAAAAAATATAGTTTCAATTGTGTGAAGGTATAATTTCCAAAATTATTTACCAACATTTTAGGAAAGTACAAAAATATATGCAACAGTTGGATGTAGTAAATATGAATTAGTAAATGCAGCCAAAATGTCTTGAATTAGAAATGTGGGTCGAACTTATCACAGATAAGGGCGCTCATGACAATACACCCCCATGTTCGATTGATCGCTAATTTTGAAGGAAACTAGAAAAATATTTTAGGGAGCCGTAACAACTTAATATCAGCAAACAAAATAAGAGCAAGCCTATCCATTTTCCATTTCGGTTCTCTTCAGGATAACTTTGGTTCACATAAACGTTATTAGCAGGATAGAGAAGTCGAAGTCACTGTAGTATTTTAGACCTAATCCGATTTAAAAAACTGTCATACAACTGATGTCAGTACACCAACTTGTTTAATCGCGTAGCTCACACAACACCATGTCCGTCGCTCGCCATATTTTTAATAATACCTTTTTTGGTGTTTTATAAAGGCAATTTTAGAATTAATTACTGAAAAAGGCTTCTTTAATCTCAGGGCAGCATGGCACTGATAAAGGCAAGATGGCACTAGACTATTGAGACATGGTGCCGCACCATGCTAAAACAAGCTAGGGAAAACATTAAGTCATGCACAGAACTTTTAGTTTTCTGCCAATATATTTGAGAAATGACAGAAAATACTAATTATAACTTTCATTTTAACATAACGACAACACAGTAATCGTCAGTTAATTAATACTAATATAGCATTTTTTTATGAAAATATTCAATAGCATGGTTCATACAGAAATTTCAAACCTAAATTTAGGGGCTTTGTAATGTCAATTTAAGTAAAATTTATGGACTAAAACTTTGCTGTCTACCATTTGCAATGACCTTCGAAATCGACAAAATAATGGGAGTGTTCACAAGTGGGCCGTCGGAATCAACAGAGAACTGTGCTACACATTTTCATAAACATAAATACATAGAATCCACATAGGCATAAATGTCCGATTCAGTTCAGATAATTTTAGAATTTAGTTTGCACTGAGACTAAGACTCTTGATTAGTAATAGTATTTTAAAAATATGTTTCATTTTAGAATGACCATCAAGCACTACCCAAAAGTTACGAATGAATTTTTTTTTTAACCGTCCCATCCATAACAGTAAAGAATAGCACCCACTTAAAATAATATTATTTTAATTAACTACAGTGTATTGCACATGTACTTGTAAGTTCTACGATATCAAATAGTATTCACAAAGGATTTAAATGATAACCTGAGAACAATAGTCTCTCAAAAATAATGAGATTTGAGTACTGAAAAATTAACATTGTGTTAATATGTTATATAATATCGGATCTAGATAATAACCAATGAGCTATGAGGAATTAAGAATTATCTGTCCCCGAGTGAATGACTGTTGTAAACCCAAGGTCAGAGTCTTTGGCGAGGGTTTTACAACATTCATTCACGAGGGACAGATAATTTGAAAGCAAGTTGGTTATTCTCTGTATCATTGTCAATTTCAAATGATTTATAATGTAAAAAAATGCCTCTGCAGTCTACAACAAAGCCATCAGTTATTACTTCATATAATCTTATGTGCATTACATGACATAATGTAATTGACGTCATGGCATAACAGTGTTCTTTTACAGCCAGATGTTTACAGTACAAAATAGTATGTCTCTAGAAATTTGCATTAGAAAAGAAAAAAAAAATTGTTACTAAAGCCGCTGATTATGAAAATATACCATCTTATGTTTATGAAACACATGAGTCAAACATTTTCTGTAAATTTTTTATCATAAAACGTATGTGTCACCTGACTCATGAATGGAAACATTTTATGTGTAGAGATCGAAAACATATTACCCTGTATATTTGATCCCATATGGGTAATAAACTATTATCTTATCATTTTTTGGAGATAATGCACACAAAATACCCCCAGTTAGTGGAAAACAAGTACAAGCATCTAGAAAGGTCACTCAGTATAACTTTAGTGATTAATCTTCATTTATAATATGGTAATTATTACACGTAAGTATAACCTCTTATGTCTTAACACTTGAGTTAACAAGCTAACATCTATGATTTTTATGTAAAACAGATTTTGAATGAAGTGTTATATATCGTATACTTGTAAGTAGATACCATAGACTTGCTGAACCAGGTCCATAGGAACGATATCTGGAGTGTGAGGGCACAATCTCTATTGTGGGGCCACAGTGTCTAGTGGGGGGAGGGAGCAAGTCAGATATTTTTCTTTATTTATTAAATATAGAGTACAGGCTGTCCAGGAATAAAAATACAGAAAACGTAGGACAAAAGTAGGAAAATAGAAGGAATGTGTTGGACAAAAGTAGGACTGAAACAATATGTAGCAACATTAATCATGCTCATACTGGAAAAACGAATGTGTTAAATCCAAAACACACATATTTTTTTATATCTTGGTCAGTTTGTCCTATATTTTCTGTTCTATCGAAAAAAAACATGAATCTTATGTAACAGTCACATTATACAGTTTTGAAATATCTCAAGGTATTGAGAAAAAAAAAGACAGAAGGATGGAGATAAAATCTATAGTCCCCTCTGGTTAGACAGAAATTAAATTTCGTTGCACATTGACTTTTAGTGTATAAATTTAATATGTTGAGATTATAATTATTATGGTGCAGCAAATTGGGAGATTTATCTTGCTGCAAATTTTTATTTTTTTTAAATTTCCATAATTGTCGACTTTTCGAATAACACATGAAAGCAACTGGAGAGTCCTATATGATTTTTGCGAGCCTCAGGCTCCCGGACTCAAAATTGCACACTGTTTACAAATTTTGTTAACTATAAACTGCTGTAAATAACGTTATTTTTTAAAACATGTTTCGTTTTAGATCAAATATTAACAGACCTGTCACTTCATGTCAACAAGCAAGCCGACTTCACTAGATGTAATTTTTCACGTAATGTTTTGTGTCTATCCTAAATAATAAAATGCTGGGTTTAAAAAAAATATATTATTTTCGAAGGGCACGGTGGCAAACCAGGTAAGGCACTGCAGCATTTTTCTTGCTGTTGACACTGTAAGATTTTCGGGGCATAACGGCAAGTAAGGAAGGCAACTATGGCAATTGTTGGTGCCATGGTGAAATTTGAACCCTGTAAAGTTACAATAGAAAAATGGTTCTATTCTTTAACGACACCAATAGAGCAAATTGATTTACTAATCATCGGCTATTGGATGTCAAACATTTAGAAAAACGGTTCTTTTGTTTAACGACACCAATAGAGCAAATTGATTTACTAATCATCGGCTATTGGATGTCAAACATTTCGTAATTTTTACTTGTAGTCATCAGAAAAAAACTAAATTTTTCCATTAGTAACAAGGGATCTTTTATATGCACTATCCCACAGACAGGAAAACACATACCACGGCCTTTGATATACCAGTTATGGTGCACTAGCTGGAACGAGACCCAACCTACCAACCAACCACCAACGGGGATCGATCCCAAACCAACTGCGCATCAAGCAAGCCCTTTACCACTGAGTTACCATCTGCCCCTAATATTACGATACCTTCAAATATAAGACTAGAGCTAGTCTCCATAAAGGTTACTACTCAATGTATGCATTTTTTTTATGGTGCCGCAAATTGGGAGATTTATCTTCTTGCAATTTTTTTTTCTTCCAAATTCCCATAATTGCTGACTTTTCTAATAACACATACAAGCAATCTGCGGCATTTTGAAACAAAAGAGTAGGAAAAATTAGGTATTTGGAAGAAGTAGGAAAAATAGGTTAAAGACCAAAAAGTAGGGTCGCTGGACAGCCCAAGTAGGAAAAAAAACCTGCGTACATTTTCATCAGGGGAGGGGGGCCTTGTGAACTGCCATAAAGACTGTTACAAGTCCCTGTGCTTGTTGACAAATGAAGTGACAGACCTGTACAACACGTGCTAAAACATCCAAGATATAGCATTATTTATAACAGTTAACAACATTTATAAATATATTATGTTACCAGGGCATAAAATTTGATTTTTTTCAGACAAACGATATGTCGTTCGTGTGGTTTTAGTGTTTGCACGAACGATTTTCTCCAGTGGTGCAGATACAAATGAGAAGGTTAACCGGCAACGGTAATGAAATGAGAATCTAAGACGGGCAATTTTCGTAGCTTTTCTCCAATTTCTTATCATAAATACTAAATTATTATCATTATTTGGTATGCTGGGACTAACTTGAAAACTGCCGTTTACATTTTAGCACACTATCCCATCGGTTCTGTTACAGGGGAGTACTTGTTGGTGCCAAACAACAGTTCGAACGAAACGGGGATATCCCGGAAGCTGTCTAAACGGAAAGACCCTAAGTTCTGCGAATCCTCGATCAATTCAACTGATGCTGCAACTCAGTGTTTCATCATTTTCTAATTTCCACTTCATTATTTTAAAGTCCCTTATTAAATGTACTATTTTCTTCGTTGTGTATGTCATATTTTAATAAATTGATTTAGCAAGGGTTGTACTTCGTTTTGATTACAATACATGTTTCAGAATTAATGCATATATTTCAACGTAACCACACAGGTGTTAAAAAGTAAATAAATATACAGAACTTCACATACGTTTTTTTCGCTTCCTATTTATTGCACAAGTTTATTGTATGCAAGAATATTGGCCCATAGTAGTATGGGCTTGCTCACAATAAACATGTGCAATATATAGGAAATAAAAATAACATATGTGAGGTTCTGTATTTATTACATACCTTTAAATAAATAAATAAATATATATATATATATATATCAACAATGTATCTTAAACCGCTGTTCAATGCTCCTTTCATGAGCTGTTTTAGCATAACGTACCAAAGTGCCAGACATTATGAATACAGTTCTTAATAAGTCGTGATGTCATTTGTAAATCAAAAGCCGATATGATGTAAAAAAAAAAAATGTAAAAAAAATGGGGATTCCCCAAATAAACGTTCCGGTCCAGATTGCAAATGTGCGATACAGAATATTTTATTGCATTGTTTTGATGCCTGTATGTCGTGGAGTGCCAATACACGTCAGTTTACATTTTTTGACGAGCGATTATAGTTTTTGCATGAACGATCCGTCGTTCTTGTCGATATTGGTTTTGCATAATCGACAAACGGTTACTTACACATTATTCTTGGATACCGCTGCAAATGTTGTGGTTTATAATTATTTATATTATATGATTATAAACCACAGCATGACATTTAGATATTTTTAACAAAACACTGGTGCCAAACACTACAAATGACAATCATATCCGGGCATTTCCGTTGCTGCTCACTTGATATGGAAACGAACATGTCCTTACTCTATGAATCAACTCGGAATATCTAAGCAGATAAATGGAATAACAGTGTAAATTTGACTTCATGTGTTCCAATCACAAACAATTAATATGATTCTGACGAGCTCAAAGGTGTTATTATTGCTTACTTTGAGGATAAAACTGGTATCTAAATGTAAATAAGCAATGAATAATAACGTTTAAGTCACAAAGAATATATTTATCAGTGTGCAATTTTGGTTCAAAAAATTTAAGTGTTATAAAAGTCTCCATTTGCAAATCTTTAGAGCCTGCCACCAACCCAGCGAGCCCTGTCGTGAGTTTCCAGTAGAAAAGAAGATACACTAAATGTTTTGCATGAAATCATGGACAAAATTGCTATTCAAGACTGTAGTTTCCTAGGATTTTGATATATATGTTGACCGTGTCATTTCAAAGATTCAATGTAATTCGTACAAATAACTATTACGAGCTATGCAGACTCATATGGTAGCCAAACTGGAGAGTCCTATATGATTTTTGCGAGCCTCAGGCTGCCGGACTCAAAATTGCACACTGTTTACAAATGTTGTCAACATAAACTGCTGTAAATAACGTTGTTTTTTTTAAACATGTTTTTAGATCCATATATAACAGACCTGTCACTTCATGTCAACAAGCAAGCCGACTTCACTAGATGTAATTTTTCATGTAATGTTTTGTGTCTATCCTAAATAATAAAATGCTGGGTTTAAAATAAAATATTATTTTCGAAGGGCACGGTGGCAAACCAGGTACGGCACTGCAGCATTTTTCTTGCTGTTGACGCTGTAAAATTTTCAGGGCAAGTAAGGAGCGCAACTATGGCAATTGTTGGTGCCATGGTGAAATCTGAACCCTGTAAAGTTACAATAGAAAAACGGTTCTGTATTTTAACAACACCAATAGAGCAAATTGATTTATTAATTATCGGCTATTGGATGTCAAACATTTCTTAAGTTTGACATGTAGACATCAGAAAAAAACCTACATTTTTTCCATTAGTAGCAAGGGATCTTTTATGTGCACCATCCCACAAACAGGAAAACACATACCACGGCCTTTGATGTACCAGTTGTGGTGAACTAGCTGGAACAAGAAACAACCCAATAGGCCCACCACCTTCCGCCACTAATATTACAATAGATACCCTCAAAAATAAGACGAGAGCTATCTCCATAAAGGTTACTACTCAATGTATGCATTTTTTTTAAATATAAAAAATTCATGTTGTATTACTTATTAGAAACATCAGGATGACCAGAAACACTTTGCCAATACACTGAGGTACCGGTTTGGCCTGATCCCATAATCATCATCCAGGGGTAACAGGTTGTTTCGCCCTTATTACTAGTTCACTTGAGTTGTTCTGAATATGGTCGATTTGTACCTCTAACAGAGTCGTTTCATTCCATGTTTCGTTTTGCCATAAATTTTATTTTGTTAATAAAGTACATTTATACATTGATGTATCCCCTATCCACTGATTTTTAGATTTCACACATTGCAGTCTATATTGCGTGTTTATAGTTACAGATAAAAATAATGTTATAATTTTGTTTATTTCCAATATCATTTACTCAAGCCATATACATGAAATATGAACAGGCCTTAGATAATATAGAGACAATATATTCACAACATTAATAATTTAATTTATGAACAGTCACACTGCATAGGCCTACTACTGTGCTGTGGATTCCCATTAAATATATTACATACTGTTATTTCGCCCAGCTTTAACCATCTGAGGTTCTAACGCCGAGTACGGTATATTGATTTCGTCCAGCTTCAGCTGACAGAAAGTAAACAGCTGATAAGCCATTAATATTCAAAGACAGAAAATTACCTAATGTTTGGTAATTAATAAGGCGTATCATAAAATATTGTTTGTTTCCGGTTACCCGACCGACCCTAATTTGAACCTGCCGACCATAAAACTTTTTTTGTATATCCAAAAATGTTTTTTTAATATAACAACGATTTCCACAAAAACATTCCAAAACTACCACAAGCACTAATTTTATGTTATTTAGAGGATAACCCTATTGTGTTTTCCGATTTGTGGACGTATATCGGTGGTTTTACTGTCGCAAATTTAGTTTTATTGGTGACCTGTTAGCCACGAAATGTTTTCTTCTAACAATTGATTGATGGAGTTACTTCCCTTCAAATTGAAGTTCGGTAACTTTTGTGAGATATCGGGCGAAGAGTCGGAAATTTTTTTTCACGAATATATGCGCTCTTTTCCAATTTACTCTACATCTAGGCCTAGTGTAGCGAGGTGTTTCGATTAATAATAATAATAATAATAACTATATTTAATGATTTACTCCTGCGACAAACTGGCCTTGTAGAAATTTAGTGACCTTCTGATAAACTAGGGGAGGGAATGTTTACCGATACTGATGGAGTTTACTGCCATGCCAAATCAAATGATTAAATATGTCAGCAAGATCTCGATGTGTTTCGTTATTTTTTGCAAGTGGTCACTGGAAACTTCGCAGGTTTCTTCTAAAAACAGTGTCAGAATGACCATGTGTTTGACGTCCAATAGCCGATGATATTAAAGGAAGGGACAATTAAAGCATTTGGCCTGGTATGCAAATTCAACGATATATAATGCACATTATTGCTTAATATCAACAAGTATAATCGTATAGTTAATTAATAAAACGGTTAAATGTGACGGTTATTATATACAACGGATGCAGCCATTTTGTACCATCTCACTGAGTATGCCCTCTGGCAAGCTGGTGGTTACGTAATACTGAACGCGTAACGTCAGGAATGAGCCTTAAAACTAGAGAAACACAATCTACCTGGTTTTTGCGGGATGATAAACAGTCATACATTGCAATGTTCTGTAATAATACACATCCCAGTAAGCCAGCAATAAGTATATTCAGCACTATATATATCTTATTTTTCAATACAAAATAAAATACCATTGTCAAAGTGGCTACACAAAAAGTCGAAATGTGTTGTACATGCATTAACCTACGTACTAAAATGATACACAGAGTGTTTTCTTAGTTAATTGGTCTATGCTGTTAGTTGCTTCTACCTGTGATTCCCGATTGGCAGGTGTGTATTTGATTGGTAACCAGACGAGCCAATTAATTGACGCTGTCTAGACACAAAAAAACATACCGGTATTGTGGAATATTACCTGTCGCCCCTAAAATGGTAATGGACATGGTTTATTAATGTAAATAGTTCTGTAAAACTATTGATTAAGTAGACTGTTCCATCTAAAAACCACAGAACTGACCAATTACGTAGTCCCAAAGAAAAGAAAATTATCACTTGGGTATCGTGGGTTGTCATTTTTGCTCCAACGTAGCATATCAATAGGCATAATAGTGTATATTTTCCCTTTGGATTATTTAACAGAGAAAAATACTATAAGCATAACCCCATTTTGTTCCGTTAATGCAACTTGAAATATATTTAGTTAAATAGTTTATCATATTATTACGTCATTTATGCTGTTTTACAAGTCAGGTTGATCAAAGAGAAGCACCTTGTCGAAAATTACTGCTTTTGTCAGAGTATGACAAATATTTTGAAAAGTCACTAGCCACAGGGCTAGTGGGTTTGTGAAAACCACTAGCCCACCAAGATAAAGCACTAGCCCAAATTCCTGATCAATTATAACTGGATTTTTATACAATTTTTTGTAACATTACACATTTACGAGTATAACAGTAAAATAAAACAAACACTTAAATCATGTTGTAACTTTCAGTTTTTTGTCGTGTTGTACATTTGGTTTTTTGTCAAGTGTGATCCATCGTCATTCGCGTTTTCGCGTTTGCCCTCCCCCAGGGGAAAAATAATTGAGCAAACTCATGGTTGTTATCTAAACCCACTATCAAAATAATTAAATTTAAATGAGGGTACGACAGTGTGACACACGGTAATAGATGGTTCAGTGTATTCGGTAGTGGGTTATACATTTAGGGCCCTACTATTTATGTCGCCAGGAACGGTGATGCCAATTGCTCAAATACTGGGCATTATCCCGTGTCAGACCGATATCAAAAGAATATAACGGCGACATCTAATCCGTTGTTAATTGATGAACAAAAAAGGTATCATCTTGGCAGCTGTGACGCATTATCCAGACCAATACATAAATAGGTCAAGCAGTCATTGCATGTGCGTTACCATTAAAGTAAATTGTTTTCCTGATTGCCGATAACCACATGTCAGCGAAGTGTAAAATTAGAAAACAACAGGTAAATAAAACAAACACTGAAATTCAAAGCATGACCGGGGTTTACTTGATTGAGATTAACCTGTCGTCGCAATTGGCGATTTCCAAGTTCTTAAGTGTGAGATTAACTACCATGTGACGTGTCCAACCAATCAAAACACGCATGTCATTAAACTTATTTCCTGTGCCAGAAACTTGAAAGGGAAAAGTAAACAATGCATGCTGTAACTGTGAGCATGTTACTGCAGTTTGCAGACCTAGTTCAAGTGGATTATCATTATATACTGATTGCGTTGTTGGTATTATTCGATGACAAACGTCACAATCAAATTTATTAAACGAAATTTCAGCCGAGAGAAAAAAATAAAAACACAAAAAACCCACGATCGAGCGATAAGGAGGGGGGTGGAAACCACTAGCCCGCAGGGCTAGTGGTTTTGTGGTTCTCACTAGCCCGAACTTAAAAACCACTAGCCACGGGTGTCGGGTTAGCGGATTTGTCGAACTCTGCTTTTGTTTACACTGTACATACAGGAGATGGTCAGGAGCTGATGTCACTTCGCCCCAAGCTATACCACCGGACGTCACAAAAATGAAACAAAATGGCTGCCCCCAGTTAGCAGGAGTAATCATGGGTTTTTTATTAATTCTAAAATTACATGTTTTTCATTTGCTAAAGTGTCAGTATGTGTTGGTGGTCCGAGTATGCATCTTTACAACACATAAGGCTCGTTTGAGTTGACCCTACCTTTAAAGATAAAAATCAATGTGCTCTTGTGGCATCGTTAAATAAAATAAACTTTACTTTTCAACATTCATTTGAGCATCCTGAGCATTTGTACTGCATTTCTATTCATTGGACCAATTGATTGCTTCAAACCAAGTGTGTACTTTAATACTGGATGCATACAGAATAAAACTAACATTTCAAATTATAAAATTGGTAAGTCTACCATTTCTTAGATACACTAGGAAAGATAATATTCATAACATTTTTTTTAAATGTTATTGTTGGACAGATAAATATAGAACCCTTCTTTTCAGTTTTCATTAAAAGAAATTGTTATAACTTATTTACTGGTTTCTATCCAATTAAGGTTCAACCAAGTCTGTCCTGGACCAGTACAGAAGTTAAGTGTTAGTATGAGAGTAAACCTTCTGCCTATTATTAAACAGCAAGGGGTCTTTTGTATGTACTCTCGCACAGATAGGTTAGCACCATGTTGACCTCAAAATCAAAATGCCTTGCCTTTTATAAATTTATAAGTTGCCCATGTAAAAAGAAGCCTTTAAACACCTATGTGGATAGTACTACATATTTCCTTTTTTAAATTAAGTTATAAAATAGATATAGAAAATAAAATGGCCATACAGTTTTTTTGTCCTTTTGAAAATTGTATAATGGAAAAAAAAGCCTTTATATTTAAAACTGCACATAAAATATGCCTCTAAAACGTCACTTTACCATGCCTTACTTCATTTCTAGGGAAAACACTGTGATGAATGGTATTGTTGGTTTGCATAATGCATTTCTATACATGCAGAGGTTATTTTGGATACCGGTAGTCAACACCTTTATTTAATATCCATAAATAAAATGTTTTTTCCTACCTACCTACCCTATATTTTTCCAGCATGTAATAGGAAACAAGTAATAAACAGAAGAAAAAGGGAAAAAAAGACATTTAGGGCGAATTAACCCTGGGTGAATATGACTAAGGACAAAACAATGCAAGGTTCGAAATGGTTTGACTTTTAGGGTGAAACCACCCAGAGTCTCATCCAGGACCAGGCCCTGTGCTTATAAACCTTAAAGTCTAGACTTAATGAAGTCCAGACTTTAACGTCATGGCAACGCCATTCAAATAGCATTATGTTAAAGTCTAGACTAAGTTTTATAAGCACGGGCCCAGGGCCCATAGTTTTAAGCACTCTTTGTGCTAAGAAATCATAAAAAATATTATAATATAACATTATATTATGTTACGATATCACTACAGCACACACGCCATAGTAACTTCATAGCTTACAGTGATTTTATGATTTCATAGCGCTAAGATTGCTTTGGAAATATCATATGCGATGATATCCCATCATATGGGCCCTAAAGTTGAACCAGTATTTACTAAGCTATTTCCTGATATTACCCAACAACTGTCATATATGAAACTTTTTGTAACACAAAAGTGGTACTGATACATAAGCTGAAAAGGATCACTGCAAACTATTGCTGTGCTATGGTAGTATCACCAAGGGTTTCTAGACGTTTCGTACCCAAACCCGTTCATACCATACCGTTTCGTAACCACTAGCATACCAGTTCGTATCGTAACCAATTAAATAATGTCATACATTACACCTAACATTTTTTTTTAAAATACACAATTATGTTATATTACAAACATATTGTAACATTTAGCAAAAATTTGTTGTAATAATCACCCAGTATCTTTTATAAGCATTAAATGAGCAATTATGTGCTGTGCATCACTGAAGCATGCCGTTTCGTAACCAAAAAGCATACCTTTTCGTAGCCAAAGAGCAATTCTTTTGTCTTGTAATTTGGTGTCGATTCCACATGCAGCGATGCTGTTTATTTTTATATATAACCGTTCCGAGATATCGATAGGAATATTTCGCAAGACCGATCCTCTCTTCGTACGTATATATGCTCAAAACAAAAACAGTCATACAAGCACACGTACTTACATGCGCACACGCATGCACATATAACAAAAATATAATAAGATCTGATATCCAATGTTTTTGGAATGTGGACTTTTTTTAGGTCAAATAATGCCTACATTGTCCGATATAATACATTTTTGATAGAAGAATACAACTTTTTGTTTTAATTTAGGCAAGAGCTCCACCCGTTCCCCCCATCATTTATAATAGTTTAGGGTTAGGGTTAGGGTTAGGGATAGAGTTAGGGTTAGGGATAGAGTTAGGGCCCCATGCCCCACTTTTCTATATATACCCCATCAAAAAATCCCTCTTTAGATCGATAACTAATGGGGGGAACGGGCGGTACACTTTCTTTAATTTATCCATTTGCTTTAACACATATTTAGTATCTGTCGCAACACGTCCAATCTGCTTTTTGCTTAGTCCGAACGGAGTAGAAAGTAATGTGTTTGAAATTTATCAACAAATAAGCTGACTTTGCTTGACAGGATTCTTCGTGACAATTTCTAATTGCTAATTATTAAAATGCAGTTGGCTTGGATTTTTGTTGTTTTGTTTTTCATTAAATAACATTAACAAATGTGCGTACGAACTGGTATGCCGATGTTCCTCTGGTTACGAACTGGTATGCCCTTTGGGTACAAACTGGTATGCTTTTGGGTACGAACCGGTATGGTGGTATGAAACGGTATGGTTACGAAACGACCTGATACCGTCACCAACTGACCAAGTGACTTGAAGTGTGGATTTTGCAGCAGTGGCAGTAGGCCTATGCAACGGCAATAAAACATGTGACCATGATAAATAGAATCCGTAAGTCTTACCCGATTAATTAACCAATAAAGAAAACCATACACGTAAAACTGAGTAGTCTGCTAAGTGATGGTGTCTAAGTTCGTGTTTTCTAGTCACAAATATGAAATAAACGCATTTACAAAAAAATCAAGCTGCTCGTAGATGCCGCCATTACTTCATTTTGATTGGTTGGATCGTTATTTATGGTTAACCGGAAGTTAACGAATAACGACAAATTCGTCCCCAATATTTAACGACCACAGACAATTCGTCCATAAGATAGTGTACAGCCATAGGCTGGCAGGTACAAATTTCGACGGACGGTACCGATACTTAACGGCTCATTAAGGAGGAGTACGGTACTTTTATCAATTAATCATTGTTCTCAGCGTCCTAAGCAAATAGCCAAGACAGCTGAGGTGAGTGTTTAGCACCGCGAATTTCAACCAAACAAGCATGAGTCAAGCTCATTAAATAAAAAAAAGTATCACGCAATGAACTGGGTGGATCAGTCATTTTAAAGGTGCTTTATATCGGGTGTTTATTGTGTTTTAAAGTTATTAAAGTCAAATAGTTTTTAAAAAGAAGAAAGAATAAAAAAAAAGAAAAAAAAGAAAAAGAAAGAAAGAACGAAAGAAATCGAAAAATAAAATGAAATGCACTATCTTATCGCATCACATCTTCACATATAGGCCTATACCATATAGTGCTCAGCGCAAGGTATCACATCTCATCACATTGCAGTGATCATAGAACATCTAATATAAGGTAATGTGTTCGCATTATGTGTGGTCAGTCTAGGATCCTCGACGGTAGGCCCATTGGGCTATTTCTCGTTCTAGCCAGTGCACCACAATTGGTTTATCAAAGGCCGTGGTATGTGCTATGCTGTCTGGATGTGAATATAAAAGATTCATCGTTATTAATGAACAAATGTAGCGGATTTCTATATGTCAGAATTACCAAATGTTTGACAAATAAAAATGATATCTAATCACATCTCACATCGCATCACAAGATATCACAGTTCAAAATAATGTAATGGAAATGTTTTTTACGATATTACACTCACTTGAAGAAAGGCGGGAAGAAAAGCTACTCCAACAAAGTGAAAAGCTCAAAAGAATGAAATCTCACCCATTGCATTCAGGCCTAAGAGATCCTATTAAGAATAGACTCAAGAGAAAGAGTATAAAACACATTTCCAAAATATTTCAGACATAATATGCAAACTCCTTGCCACCACCAGACCAAGATGAAGAATCACTCCAGGACCACGAAGACTAAAAAACTGAAGTTTACCACCATCATGGACCTGTCTGGAGCCGGTAACAAGGAGGAACACACAGAGGCAGAACTCAAAGCCCTTACTCCCGAGGTATTGGACAGGGACTGCCACACGGAATTCTGGATCCATGTCTGCTGAAAATGTTGTAAAAAAAAAAGTTGGGGATGTCTTTATCTATATGTCGATGGCAGTTTTTCATTTAAATCCAGCGCAACTAGATATCTCTCCACCAACTTCAGAGCTGAGGCATGAGCACTGCTTGAAGCTGCCAAAATACTAAATGCAAAACACAATCCCTTGCTCAACATTGGTTTTTTTTTACAGACTGAAGATCTCTGCTTCAGAGTCTTCAGGGCTGTGGGGGTGAATAGATTATGTTGGCTATAAAGAAGGAACTTGAAGACCTTAGCACAATAACAAACGTGATCCTTGAATGTATACCAGTGAGAAGCAGACTCCAGCAGATATCCAATCCCACACAATACTCAGAAGTAAAAACTATGATAAAGAAGAACGTTAACACCATCTGGAAGGCAAGAATGGAAGTGGAAAAAGAGAAGGATTACCTTGAAACCCTGGACAGGACACAGCAAGTAAACATCTTTAGAGTAAGAACTGGATATTGCTGCCTACTCTCCCACCTCTATAGACTCAAACTTGCCCACTCTGATGAATGTCCATGTGGCACATGATTCTCAAACACCGAACACATCCGTCAGTACTGCCCATCATATAATACTCTGAGACAAGAAACTTGGCGTTATCCTGTGGACCTCAAAAAGAAACATGTTACATTGGGGACCGGCGACGTCCCTTCGACGGACAGCAGACTTCCTGGTGAGAACAGCACTGGAAGTCTGAGCAAGGCTGTGGGATCGCAGAAGAAGAAGAGGTTTATCAAAGGCCGTGGTATTTGATGTGCTGTTTGTGGGATGTGAATGTAAAATATCCCTTGCTACTAATAAAGAAATGTAGCGGATTTCTGTAAGTCAGAATGACCAAATGTTTGACATCCAATAGCCGATGATTAATAAATCAATGTGTTAGTGCTGTCGCTAAACAAAATAAACAAACAAAAACTACATCTAATCACATCGCATCACAAGATATCACGGTTAAAAATAATAGTTTAGTTTTTATGAAGCCTACATAGCTATTTATATTTTGTATTTATCAATACAGCTTGGTCTTATTAAATCAACGTTAAGCTCCTGTGGTTCCGATGCATTTTCTTGTCAAAGAAGATATATCAATAAATCACACTGAACAAACGTGCGGTGAAGAAATCATCTCATATCACGTGAACGACATTAATGGATGAAATGTCTGGGGTCATAATATCTTGTGGCGGGATCTTGTAGGGGAAAAGCCTGTTTTGTTAGAAATGGATGTTGAGGAACTTTTAGCTTATCAGGTATACTAGTGATGTAAACAAGTCAGAAATAAGATGAACTGAGATGGATATTATTATTCAACATGTTTTCTGGTAGTATTGACAGCTAGATCGGCTGTTATACACAGAGTTATAGTCATTTTGTTCCGTGATCGATGCTATGTTATGGCATTAATTGTCTCCCTTGAACACTTGAGGAAAGCATGATCAGTGAATTTAATACATGCCAATCTTTATTGCAACCTTTGTATGTCTTAGTTAAAGCAGAATTTCCCAGTAAGACCAAACATACCAGTATAAAAACTAATTATAATAATAACAATAGAGATTTAATACATATAATCTGCATTTATAAGCATGCCAAAAATAAAATTATGCACACAGAAAGAAAGAAAGAAATGTTTTATTTAACGAAGCACTCAACACATTTTATTTACGGTTATATAGCGTCAGACATATGGTTAAGGACCACGCAGATTTTGTGAGGAAACCCGCTGTCGCCACTACATGGGCTACTCTTTCTGATTAGCAGCAAGGGATTTTTTGAGCTGCCCACAAGCAGGATAGCACAAACTATGGCCTTTGTTGAACCAGTTATGGATCACTGGTCAGTGTAAGTGGTTTACACCAACCCATTGAGCCTTGTGGAGCACTCACTCAGGGTTTGGAGTCTGTATTTGGATTAAAAATCCCATGCCTCGACTGGGATCCGAACCCAGTACCTACCAGCCTGTAGACTGATGGCCTAACCACGACACATCCAAGGCCGGTTGTTATGCACACAGTGACACAGCCACAGGACTCGGGACTGTATAGCTGACATGTCCTCCAGCCATGATCTACATATTTACTTCACAGCAAGAAATGGATATATGTCATAAAAGCGGAAAATGGAACAACCAAATGGTCACCAGCTGCTGTGTCAAAAATACACTTTTGTTTTTCTAAATTTATTGCCCGAGACCATTATTATCTAGTTGAATTACGACATTAAACAGTTACATGTTGTTAACCAGTACTAACGGTGTTCAAAGAAACCTGATGCCCCTATGCGAATTGAAGCCCAACAGTATTTTGTGGTGATGTAGAAGAAAGCATGTGAACACATGACTCGAACAACAGTCTTAGCTCTAGGTTTTTTTATCAAACTTGGCTGTTTGTTGCATCAGTGTTATGGATTGCTGTTACTGTTTCAGAGCACAGGTTCCTTTAATTTTTAAAGTATTTATTCTGTTACCTCAAGAAAATACAGTTTGGCTTCGATTCGCATAGAGGCGTCGGGTTTCTTTGTTTACCATTGGTACTGGTTTTTAAAAAACATGTAACTATATTGTAAGTATAATGTGATTCAACTGGAGAATAATTAGGAAAAAAAATGTATTTTTGACACAATAGCTGGTGACCATTTGGTTGTTCCATTTTCCGCTTTTATCACATCCATCCATCTCTATCTGTGTTGTAAGTAGTCCACAGCTAGAGGACACTCGAGCTAACACAAACAGTAAGCCTATACGCACATATGCACGCACACACACTATAACAGTATAATAATATTAATTGGGTAAAAAAAAATCTAAAAGCATCACAGTTTCAACTAGATTTGTACGAAGTTTCAGAATATAAGTCAGGGCTTCTAGATTATGGTAGTTCCACTCCCATGGCTAGTAATATTCAATGTTGGGCTAGTAAATAACTACTATTGCCATGCCCGATGGCTAGTGAACAAAAAGTTGTCGAATGCTGCATTTAAGTCCATTTTGTAAATATGAATATCCTGACCCCATCCTCACCCCCAATCTTGTGTTTTTAAGTTCTATATATCTCTTTAGGTGATATCTGATTATTACTAGTATTAGTAAATTTGCATTAACTTAAAGTAGGGCTAGGGAATTTTTAATCATGGCTAGTGCAAGTTTATAATGACTGATCCCATGGCTAGTGGATTTTATAAAAATTCTAGAAGCCGAGTATACGTAAATATATTTGACCAGTGCTGGTATATATTTATAAGCTGATTGTAAATTGCATTTGCCACTTTTGTGGTTGGTGAGACAAATAGGCCTACATGAAGGATTCCTGTTTTATTCAATATTAATCTTATTTTTAGTTTTTTAATTGATGCAATGGATATTTAGGATTAATTAAACCTTCCAAATAATCAGTTAAAGTTTGTTTTGTTTAACAAGATCACTAGAGGACATTCATGTATTAATCATCGGCTGTTGGATGTCAAACATTTGGTAATTTTGACATATAATCTTAGAGAAGAAACTCGCTACATTTTTCCATTAGTAGCAAGAGATCTTTTATATGCACCACCCCACAGACAGGATAGCACAATCCACAGCCTTTGATATACCAGTCATGATGCACTGGCTTCCAAATAATCTGTTATATTTAACCTGTTTGTAAAACATTTTGATGTAACAAACTATTTTCAGCCTGATAAACCAAGTACAAAGAGGAAGAATGCTGACCGAGAGAAAGAACACGGTGGTAGCGCTAAACACAGGCGGAGGTGGGACAAAACCGAGGAGCCCTCCGTTGACCTGACACAGGAGGACAAGGACAAAATCCTACAGATGGTGGAGGAAGAACCTGAGGTACGGTTCAAGCTTGCCATCCTGGTAGCGCCTCAAGTCCAAAATGTTGGACTCGAGCGCTCTAGGGTCAAACTAAATCCAGACCTGAGTACCCGACACTTACACTAGATGATAATGGGACTAAGGAATAAAGTAAACTAGTGTTATGCATCTTAATTCCAGCACTGAATATGGATGCCAAATCATGCCTTGTATTGCATTCCAAACATTTTCATAACCCTAAAATGTAACCGACTGCAAGCACATGGCATAGTGACGTAAAAATATATAATTAAATGAGAGTCCTCTTCTTTGCATGGGTATTTGAGTCCTATGAATGGACTCGAGTCTTGCTAGACTCAACCAGTGCCTGAGTACTCATGGAGACCCTAATCCTGGGCCCTGTTCCATAAGTTTGTTTGGTTTGTTTAACGACACCACTAGAAAACATTGATTAATTAATCATCGGCCATTAGATGTCAAACATTTGGTAATTCTGACACAAGATCATCAGAGGAAACCTGCTACATTTTTCCTAATGGAGCAAGGGATCTTTTATCAGCCATTCCAGGAAAAGTGTTACAATTAAAACTGACTAACTGTGAAAAAATTAACTCAATGGGATAGGTAAGAAAGCACTATTTTCAGTAAGGACTATCAATGTAGAACCCAATTCTTGAAAATTACACACCTAATAGTCATAGTTTACGAAATACCTTGTTTTGACTATGACATATACCTTATCACGTTACGGAGGTTAATAAAAAGTGAATAACAATGCCATTTTTATTCAAATAAAGTTATGAAAATATTGAAGTTGGATTTCCCTTTACTGGATGTCATACTTTTAAGAAACCATAAACTCTGTATGGTATATTTATCCATGTTTTAATAGAAACGGGATAGGATACATTATGTTTTCATTTGTATAAAGTGTAATATTTTACTTCTCTTTCGTTTTGAAAATAAGAAATAATGGGTCCTTTCAAACAACAAAGCATATTTGTTCGCTGATTTCAGTGTGTGATGTGTCATGTGGATTGTTATAACATGAATTTGTCTTTACCAAAATATTTATACAATCCATTTGAAGTGAAACACATTTCGTTACGGACGTTAAAGAAAAGTTCATTTTATTACGGACGTCAGTAAAATTATATAATAAATAAAAACCTACAACATGAAACCGGTATTATAGTAATGCAGACACAAATTATATATTGTTCTACATTTTATTTCAAAACAAACAATATCCATTGTGTATAATGGGCTGTTACGTATGTTATCGTCGAAATGTATTATTCCGTTTACTTGTGTAACCAGTAACTTGTCAAAACAGTACATACGTGTATTCCAATAAATAGTAATTGCAAACATTTTAAAACAAATGTAACAAACAGATTTAACAAAGAACCTGATAAAATAGTTAACATTGTCATTGTAGATAATAAACAAATCATCATTTTCTTTTTAGGTCTGTCTACAAGCTAAATAAACGACCAATCCTCTCAATCTCCTGCATTTCGAGTTTAAAACATCTCTTAGTTTTCCCCGAGTGCACTGGGTGGTTGTTCCAGCTGTAGCAGGATTTTATCATTGGCTACCCATATCTGGTCTGTAATTGGAGGCCATTTAAAAAAGGTTTTCGTACTTCCCACATCTTGTCATGAATTCTATTAAACACGTGGAGTCATTTTCGTCAGTTTCAGTTATTACTCCAATGTACCATCTTCCATCGTAAACAGCAGCAACCCATTGATCAACTGTATGTGTTATAGCTTCTTCGACAACCAACGCATTTGACTGTTCATCAGCTGTATGTGTTATGGTCTCTTCGACAACTGACGTATTTGATTGTTTGTCTTTTTCTTTTGAGTCCTGGATTGATGCTTTTGTCTGTTTTGTCTTTAACTGATGAACTGTCCATCCCTCACAAGGTGTAGAGTTTGGGTCTCTAATGCACGACTGACAATTGCAAGAGAGCTCTCGAACGCACAGCGATGTGTTTGATACAGGTACCACTGCGTGTAGCTTCAGTGTACCATGAATTACCATTGGCGTGAGCCTCTTCTCCATAGCTTTTGCTGCTGCGTCATATTCATCATGTGAGTAAAGGAAATATTTCACCTTGCTTCCGTTTTCCTCATTTGACAGACCCCATGCATAAAAATCTTGGGCTCCTTGAATGCTACATTTTCCTTGCTTTACAGCCATATCTGCTGATCATTTCACACTGCCACCCAACCCGTCACATGGCCCTTTGCCATGACCAGATTCCAAATAATTCCATCTTGCTTCCAATCCGTACTCAAGAAAATGGTATTGTAGGATCTGGAAAATAAATTTGTTTCTATACTGACTTGTTGGTGAATCTGTTAGATAATGTACAGTTGCGATTTGCGGGTACTCTTTCTTCAGAATAGGTAATAATTTTCTTAGAACTGCATACACTGCTGTCGAGTTATGGTGCATCAGATCTGAAAGTGCAACAAAGCTTTGCAATTTCTTGCTATGGTCATCTGGAAAGTAAACTACAATAGTATGTAGCGTGACCATCGTGCTGTTCCAGTATGCTGACTGAATTTCCTCTACTGACGAACAAAGAAAATTCTCCGCAAAATCCATCTATACAAGTACATGTCCTGCTTGAAGATTCATTCGTAATCGTTTCATCTCTGCATACTGTATTTGTACACGTTTTACGTGCTGTCTAAATGTTGATAATTCTGACATAAATGTTTCTTTGAATTTCGTTTTTGATACTGTTTCTTCTACCTCTTTCCATCTCAGCTTTTCTCCATCTTTTACTTTCTTCCAATTTATAAACTTGACGGATTCTGAACATTTCGCATCAATTTCACACGCGATATGTTCGTCATCATATGCCTTGATGAATACATCTGGGATTTTGGAAGACTGAATCCCAGATTGCCTCAAACTCCGTAATTTCAGAGCCATGTTCTGGTGACGAGGGCACAGACATGTTCTTCTTGCTGAAAAGTTAGCATGTAGTATATATGTTGGTTTCATTTGGTAAAAAACAGACTTTGATATTTTTACATCCGGATTTTCCAATTGGAATTTGGCATGAATGTTGTGTAGATAGTCTGTCAAAAGCCGCTTCTGATTTGCAACCCCACGAGTACGTTTAACATCCCTTTTTCCAGGCAGAAGAACGCTGTTGTCTTCACGCTCCAAAAATGCAATTACAGTCTCCAGCAGCTGTACTTTTATTGTTCTCCGTGTACGTTTTGGCAACAAATATTTCATGCTTTTTCGTCTGCTTATTCCAACGGCCTTACTAAATGTTGACAAAACACCTGTACTTCTTTACCACTGCGCACGCAATATTATAAGTCTTTCTGTTCTTTGTCATGTTCGCCTTGATATCTGCTATTATTGCATTAGACATAAGCAACCGACTTCTTACTAATTTGTATCCCTTTGGATCTAAACCAGATTTTTTCATTTGGAATTTTGTTCTTCTGTGTGGTGTCAGGGTGTTTTCTTCAATTGATGAACAATCCGCTAAAAACGAGTTATCACTTGTACACCTTTCATTTCTGCGGATTCTTTCAAGTTTCTTCTGTAAACGTTTCTTGTCTCTATTCAAACATTTTATTTTCATCCTAAGGTCTTCATTTTCTCTGTAAGATCTACGTAAAGCTCGTTTGTATGTCTTTCTTAATCCAGCAGACACACTGTTCTTTAATATCGGCATTTGTACTATTAGTTTACCAGTTATGTCCTGTGTTGAAATTTTGCTTCTAGTACATGAACTAGGGTATTGACTGCCACTATCTAAATTATGTTCCATGACATTCTTCTGGTTGTTTTCCTTTTCTTTTTTATTTATGTAATATTTTTTAACCCGTATATTTGTTTCTTTTCTTTGTTTCTTCAAAGCAGCCAAACTCAGTTGTGCAACGGGTACATAGCGGTTTCTGCGTCTCTGTCTTTCTCTTTCGTAAAATATGTTTCTGTCTCAGTTGTGTAACGGGTACATAGCGGTTTCTGCGTCTCTGTCTTTCTCTTTCGTAAAATATGTTTCTGTTTTCAAATATTTGTTTTTCTCTCCATCTTTTCTGACGTTCAGCGTTCGACAATGGCATCTGTAATATAAAACATGTATATTTTTCGCAATACGCGTATATGCATCATTGTTTCAATCACACAGACTAAAAACAAATATTGAAATTATTTGTTGAACATTTTAGCCCATAATATTAAATTATTTTATTAACGTCTTTTATATGCACTTTCCCCATAAACAGGACAGTACATACCATGGCCTTTGACATAGCAGTGGTGGTGCACTGGTTGGAATGGGAAAAAGCCCAATGATAGACATCCACTGAAGAGGTTCGATCCTGCGAACGTGGCACCTCAAGCGAGCGCTCAACCGACTGAGCTAGATCCCGCCCCACTTAGTTCATAGGAATACATACAATCCAGACTGGTCTAAAGGCCACCTATAATATATATATATATATATATATATATATATATATATATATATATATACATATATACCTGCCCATAACAGCCGCAATATTAATCCGCCCAATGCTTTTCCTTCTTTATTTTATCTGTATACATGGTATAGCAACCACCTTTCCATGACAACCAATCTTGCCGGTTCCTTTAAATGGCCATTATTTACTGATTCGACTGTACATGGATATGTATATATTTTTTTTCTAGATCAGGATATGTGCTAGTAATTATTCTGTACTTTTAAAATAAAGTCGTATTATAATTAATAGCCTATTAAATTATTTATCACTAACAACATGGAGAAGTAAAATATTAACGTCCGTAACGAACCAATGTCATCAAACACCAATTAAACAACAACACCAATTCACCACCGTGCATAAAAGATTATTAAATCGTTCAAAGTTTGGAAAAGAAATATATATATATATTTCATAAAATACATTAGTAAACAAACTGAAAATCAATGTACTTACGATTTCTTGAAGGTAATATATCTCATGGTATCTCACACACTCGCCCAAACTATACTTTCAAATTGTCGTCTGCTCGAGTTGATATTACAACGGTGTCGACCCATTTGGTTGTGGCATAATAAAAGTTCCGATTTCGAAGCAGGGTACGTTAGAAAGTTTTCGTTACGGACATTAGTTGTTATGGACATTAATGAGTTCACATATAATCATGTTTATTTTACAATATATTTTGTTTCTTGAATATCTTATTATTTTCCAAAATACAATTTAGTCTGTTACTTTAAATGTAGGTGAATAATTCATAAAATAATGCACCGTTTGAAGATAGTGCACGTTATGGACGTTAATGTTTTATATGCGACAGAGTTGTTTTACTCGGGTAACGGACTCTAATTTCTACTATTTTGTCTAGATGACCCAAGTCTTTGGGGTTTTTTAAAAATACAATGCATCGTGAGGTGAAATAGACAGATGTGATGTTTCAATTAATATGACGTTCAGATATTTTGCCGTGTCACTTTATTGTTACGGACGTTAATGCAATTTTGGCGACAATAAACATGGCGCCCATACATATGTAAAATATAGACTTAATGAAAAGATTCATTCATTTTGTGACAAACAGTATTCATCGTAAAAATATTTAGCAACTGCGGGCTTTGTCACAAATGCATATTACTTTTATTTTGATCATAATGCTAGAATATAAATAAGCGACATGGCAAAAGTGGCATTTTTAGACACTTAACCCGTAAGCCATTTAGTTTTATGTGAATCGATCAAACTTAACATGGAGTGTTTATCGAAACGAAGTCGGTATCTTATAAAAAATACAACAACTGAGTTATTTATTCTAATTCCTCTTATTGTTAATTGCTGGCGACACCTTTTTACGGTAATTGCAACACTTTTCCTGGAATGGCTGTTATATGCACTTTCCGACAGACAGGATAGCACATACCACAGCCGTTGATATACCAGTCATGGTACATTGGCTGGAATGAGAAATAACCCAGTGGGCACACCGATGGGGACTGATCCCAGATTGACCGTGTACCAAGCGAGAAAGTGTTCTTAGCACTACGATAGCTTTGTGGAACGGGCCCTAGTCTGTTTGTCCATTTTAGTGTTAAAGTTATAAGAGGAAACCCACCTGTTTTACATGGCTGCTAGTACTATGCCGATTAAAATGTCTTCATGGAAAACTAGTTAGACATTTTACTGGTAGGCCTACATACATATATATATACATGTGTGTATAATATGTACATGTGGCTCCTTGCTAATAATGAAGTTTCTTAAACATACTTTTTCTTGTCCACTGGACTGAATTAGCCAGCTTTTGCATGGTGCTAGAAAAATCTGTCTAGCACCCCAATGCCGGACGATTTCTACATACACATGACGTCATAACTCATGTTTTACATAGGATAATAAACGAGTTACCAGTTATTATCAAATTTATGTCCCGAGTGAAATAATTTTCATGAGGGACATAAATTTTATAATAACTGGTACCGAGTTTGTTATTCTATTTATTACCTCAGCAATTTTTTCTCTCTAAAAGCCTTTATTTTTGATGCACATACACGAAGGCTAATCTGTATAAAAACTATGTAAACCACTTTACGCAGTGTTCTGAGAATTGCTGTAACTTTGTAATTTAATCACGTTCATAGATAATTTTCAAAAACAAAAGTTTTCTTTATTCTGCTACAAAATCTATAAGGAATTGCATTAAAATGACATTTTGTTATAAATTTAACACCAAAAACAGAGAAATGTAAACGCAAACTCTTTAAAGTACATGACGTCATTTTGTGTTTGCCAAATCGTGATGATGTCATATTTAGTACCGACAAGGCCATTGGTTTGTAAGCGTCAAATTGTCCAATAGTATTGTTCGTTAGACCAATACAGAATATTTCTCACTGAGAAAATATGGAAAATATTTTCCCTGTTATGAGTGACCGCTGGGGTAATAAAATGATTGACATCATAACTCATGTTTTTCAGAATTCTGTTTGCCATTTAACATTGTATCATTGTTTTTAAAATATTTAAACAAATTAATATTTTCAACTTTATATTTATTGGTAAGTTGTTACATTTTTATGTTGTTGCATAATGTGGACTATATTTTTCCGAGTATGATCAAAGGAGTTTGTAGGTGAAATTTTATGAATCGTTCTACAATGAACAAACCATAGCTTACAAAATTAGTGTTTTGTTACTGTAATTAAATGGGCAAGAAAAAGAATTAATTACCTTTGTAATGTATAGATAAGGCAATTCCAACCCTCGGGTTGGAATTGTCTTGTCTATACCCCACAACGGTGATAGATTCTATTAGTACATGCGCCACTAGTCTGTGTTAATATACTAACAAGGAATACTACAAACGTACTACTAGAAATTAATAGATGAATGTGGACAAACCCAAATATTCATACATTAATGATTAGATTTGTGGAAAGACTGTTCCTTTATTAGTTTAATGATCATGATCATAGAGCTTGGTGCATGTACAGACATTTCCTTTCTGTTTCCATGCTAATGCTGGTGCATAGCTTCTGTACTCTGACTTCAGTGGACTTGGTTTGAGTTTGGAGTTTTCCTTCTCCTAGGAGAGTTTCCTTACTAGGATTCTGAGCCTCTCCAGCCCAGTTTTGAATTTAGAGTTTGCTTCTCCTAGACAGTTGTCTTTTTTGACTCACATCCTCTGTCTGTCCAGTCCATATTAGTCTAGTCTCTATCCTTTGACCAGTCCAGCTTGGGTGACCCTACCAGGAGCTGATGCTCCAGCTGGCATAGCTCTCCGAGTCACTGAGACATGCAAGCTACCTCACCATGTCAAGGAATGGACCATGAGATAGGTATTATTAGTTTGTAAATGCCTGTGTATAACCACTGTTTGGTGTTTTATTTTAGACTGACACTCTTGATGAGACAAATATGAAGAAATTATTGCTGCAGTTTGAAAAGAAAGTGTATAAAAATCAAGAAATGAGAATCAAGTTTCCAGATCATCCCGAGAAGTGAGTGCTAGAAGTATTAATTTTTTTAATATACCTCAAGCGTGTCGAGCATTTTGATGTACATTCTACAATGCACCAAAGTTTGTTTTGTTTAACGACACCACTAGAGCACATTGATTTATTAATCATCGGCTATTGGATATCAAACATTTGGTAATTTTGACATAGAGTCCAGGGCTTCTAGAATTTTTATAAAATCCACTAGCCATGTGATCAGTGATTAAAATATTTTTACTAGCCACAATTAAAAATTCACTAGCCCTACTTTACTTTAAGTTAATACATTTTTACTAAATAATAGTAATAATCAGATATGTCACCTAAAAAGGTAGATAGAACTTAAAAGCACTAATATTGGGTGGGTTGGGTTGGGGCAGAATATTCATATTTACAAAATTGACTTACCTGCAACATTTTACTTATTTGTTTTTACTAGCCGTCGGGCATGGCAATAGTAGTTATTTACTAGCCCAACATTGAATATCACTAGCCATGGGAGCGGGGCTATCATAATCTATAAGCTCTGCTAGCCGTCGGGCATGGCAGTAGTAGTTATTTACTAGCCTAACATTGAATTTCACTAGCCACGAGAGTGGGGCTATCATAATCTATAAGCTCTGCTAGCTGTCGGGCATGGCAGTAGTAGTTATTTACTAGCCCAACATTGAATATCACTAGCCATGGGAGTGGGGCTATCATAATCTATAAGCTCTGCTAGCCGTCGGGCATGGCAGTAGTAGTTATTTACTAGCCCAACATTGAATTTCACTAGCCACGAGAGTGGGGCTATCATAATCTAGAAGCCCTGATATGGTCTTAGAGAGGAAACCTGCTACATGTTTTCATTAGTACCAAGGGATCTTTTATATGCACCATCCTATAAACAGGATAGTACATACCACAGCCCTTGAAATATCAGTCGTGATGCACTGGCTAGAGCGAGAAATAGCCTAATGGGCCCACCGATGGGGATCAATCCTAGACCGACCGCGCATCAAACAAGCACTTTACCATTGGGCTACGACCCGCCCTTACAAAAGTCACTGTAAGCTTATTTTCCATGTAGTTTATTGCCAAAATTACTGGAGGTCTCATAGTCTCACATTGTTTAGAGCAAAAACAGAAATTGGGTTAAATGGAACTGTTACAGTAGTTATTCAAAATCCTAGTCATTACAATCATATTTTATTAATTTAGAAAAATATTTATTTTCTCACCTTGATATCCAAGTACTGTATCGGGGCAGGGGTGGGGGTGGGGGGGGGGGGGTGGGGCCACTTGGGCGGTTGCCCTGGGTGCAAAATTCTGGACTGGTGGAAGGGACTTGGGGAGTGCTAACGGTCTACTGGTTAGGGGGTGCAATACTTGCCTTGCCCCGGGCGCTGGCAACCCACGCTACGCCACTGCTGTATCAACCACAAATTATATGATATATTATCTTTTGAGGCATAAAAAACACCCCAGCAACCAGTTAATATACACTGAACAACAAAAGAGATGCAAATATTAAAAATAAAATTCCTGATGCGATTAATTCAGTAAACAGAGTACTTATCAAAATGGAGCTAATAATTGATATTATTAATAAACACAAAAACTAATTGGATTTCATACTTAATAATTTAAAGTACAATTAAAAAAAGTAAAGTTGGTTTTATTTAACGACGCCACTAGAGCACATTGATTTTTTATCTTATCATCGGCTATTGGACGTCAAACATATGGTCATTCTGACACTGTTTTGTAGAGGAAACCGGCTGTCGCCACATAAGCTACTCTTTTACAACAGGCAGCAAGGGATCTTTTATTTGTGCTTCCCACAGGCAGGATAGCACAAACCATGGCCTTTGTTGAACCAGTTATGGATTACTGGTTGGTGCAAGTGGTTTACACGTACCCACTGAGCCTTGCGGAGCACTCACTCAGGGTTTGGAGTCGGTATTTGGATTAAAAATCCCATGCCTCAACTGGGATCCGAACCCGTACTGAATCATGACCAGAGTAGTCTCCCTTTGTGTATCTCAACGTTAATTACCCTTAATTGACTGTTCTAAAGATTATAAAATAGGATCATAGAGTGGTATATCTAACACAGTGCACCGAACCGATAAGTGTGTAAAACAAATAGAGGTGTGAAACCCCTTGCAGCCATTAGAGCTAGTGTGGATTGCCTGACTAGTCTTAACTGGTCGCGATTAATAAAGGCAGGAGATTTGTTGTTTTAGCAGTAACCAGTTAAATGAAGCGAATTTCCTTTATTCTTGACACCTTGTTTTGGATTTTGACTGTCTGGATCCAGAAGCTGAATATCCGGACTAATGAATACATTTGCAAAGTAGCCGTTTCGTTTTGTCGCTTATCTGTCCGGAAAGTGGGGTTTCCAGATAATCCGGATTAACGAGGTTCGACTGTATTTACGTTTTTCTTTTGTTATTCAGTATATTTTCCGGGAATATTTTCCTTTTAACATTTTGATTAAACTAGCAACATTTGCTGATCAAACTGTTGCTTAGCATTCTGAATTGTGTATTGACCTCAGAAACTTGCATAGTGAATCACTATGCAATACTGAACGAAATGCTCACTGTATTTTTGTAGTATTTTAACCTGTAATTTTGAAATGACATGTTTTTGCTTTGACAGATTCATGGAATCCGAGGTGGAGGTGAATGATGTAATAAGTTCCATGCACGTGATTGCCACGGTGCCCGAGCTGTACCACGTACTGGTGGACCTCAACACTGTACACTCGCTGTTGCAGCTACTCACTCACGAAAACACAGGTCTATACTTCTCTTATGTCATTACTCACACAATATGACGCCCAATAGCCAATGTTTATTTTTGTGCAGGGGTGTCATTAAACATTCATTGATTCATTTATTACTCGCACAACCTGAAACATGATATATTAGGAAATTACACATTAAAATGAAGACAAAGACAGTGCATTTTGGCGTCATTATTTTGTTTACAGACATAATATATATTGTATAATATTTTGATGTTATTGTACTTCATATCTATGTTTTGTAAAAGGCATAATTTTAAAATTACAATATTGTTTTCAAAGGCAGATAGTTACAAATGTTAGTTGTTTTTGAATGTTTTGTTATGTTGTTTTGACAGATATATCGATTGCAGTGGTTGATCTCATACAGGAGTTGACGGATGTTGACACACTCAACGAAAGTGAAGAGGGAGCAACAGCACTCATTGATGGATTGGTCAGTTTATTAGTAGAGATTGATGGATTGGTCAGTTTATTAGTAGACATTGATGGATTGGTCAGTTTATTAGTAGACATTGATGGATTGGTCAGTTTATTAGTAGACATTTGGGGTGGGACATAACCCAGTGGTACAGCGCTCACTTGATGCGCAGTCGGTCCAGGATCGATCCCCGTCGGTGGACCCATTGGGCTGTTCTCGTTCCAGCCAGTGCTCCACAGCTGGTGTAACAAAGACCGTGGTATGTACTATCCTGTCTGTGGGATGGTGCATATAAAAGATCCCTTGCTGGTAATCGAAAAGAGTAGTCCATGAAGTGGTGACAGCAGGTTTCCTCTCTCAATATCTGTGTGGTCCTAAATCATATGTCTGACTTCATATAACCATTAAATAAAATGTGTTGAGTGCGTCGTTAAATAAAAATTTCTTTTCGTATAACCATTAAATAAAATGTGTTGAGTGCATCGTTAAATAAAACATTTCCTTCTTACTGTCTCAGGATCAATTGGTAGAGTGAATAACTGAAATGCTTTGGTCAAGGGATCAAATTACTGCGTGGACCCATTCTTTAATTGTTTGTTTTCCTATCCCAACCAATGCTCCACGACTGGTATACAGGCTTGCAAGCGGGCCCTTATTTTCCTAATTTTCCTTATGTTTTTGACAGCAGCCCTAATATTCCTTATTAAAGCTTCAAAATCCTAAAAAGCCCTAATGTTTTGGTGAAAATCCTAAATTTTGAAATTTTGAAATATTTTGATAAACGCAACATAAAATAAGTGTTGGAATTAATTAAATCTAGCCTTAGTATACTTTCAGATAATGAATATGTTGAATTAATGTATTTCTCAGAAGACATCTTGGTGGTTATCAGCATCATATTCAGCATGGATTTGCACCATATCAGATTACTTTAATCTGGTTGTATTGATATGCTGAATATCGCTGTTGATGACCATTGGCATGATCTTCTGAGTTGGTAATTAGCTTTTGTATTTATGTTCTCCCTGGAGGTGAGTACAGAATGTTTTTCTTTTATATTGATTATTGAATTTCAGTCCTTATTTTTGTCAAAAAATTCCTAAAAATAGCCCTTATTTTTAAAGAATTTTGCACTAAAAAAAGCCCTTATTTTTCACAAAATCTTGCTTGAAAGCCTGGGTATATCAAATGCTGTGATGTGTGCTGTCCTGTCTGTGAAAAAGTGCACATAAAAGATAACTTTCTGTTAATGGAAAAACTGTAGCAGGTTTCCTCAGAAGACTGCTTGTCAGAATTACCAAGTGTTTGACATTCAGTAGACGACAATTAATTAATCAATGTTCTCTTTTGATGTCATTAAACTAACTTTAACCTAACTTTGTCAGTGGTGAAAATAAGTGTTGTGAACTAATAAATTACCTCAAGCAGGGATGTGAGAGCTATGTGGAAATATGTAAAAACAAAAACATGATGTTCAATACTGTTGACCACACAAGGTTCATTTCCGTGTTTTTACGGTCTCAAATTTATGTGTGCCTTATATTTTAAGTTATAACCAGTTTAGATTTGTTAGCATTGAATGCAATTTTTGGTAGTTCCAGGGGTTGCAAACAACAATTTTCCTTCAGGGGCCCTTGAGCGGCCCCTGGACACCGGCCGCAGTAAGCTTTTTTGTTCCAGCCCCTCTCACATCCCTGCTGAAGGAAAAGAGACCATTTTATTTGCAACCCTAATGATGTGTTAATTTTCTTTCAGCTTGAGGGTCAAGTTGTCGCCATTCTCATGTCAAATATAGAAAGACTTGATGAATCAATAAAAGAAGAAGCAGATGGTGTACACAATACTTTAGGTCAGTTTGATCTTTGTTTTTTTTAAATGTCAAATGAAAAGTAACTCCACGCTCCTCATAACACTTTTTAAAGAATCACGTGATATTCATTCCGTCCTCCGTTCCCCGAAAATTACACAATTGTTGAATTTTTCCTTTCTCACTTATTGATGAATATGTAGCATAATTTTATAATTGATAATTTATTGCCCAATACATTCTGGGAATGGGAACTATTTTAATGTGCAATTAAGGTCCAAGCACACCCATCTCAGGCTTAGCCTCTGACATTGCCAGACTAAGTCTGAGATAGGAGGGAAGTAAAAACTGGTCCACTAGCTATTATATATTTCATTTATTTGACTCAACAAGTGTATGAGCACATTTATGTATAAAATATTGAATTTCATTTTACTTACCCATTTCTCCTAAAACACAAATATATTATTATTAATATGACTGATATTATACCAAAGGCCATGGTATGTGTTATCCTGTCTGTAGGTGCATATAAAAGATCCTTTACTGCTAATGGAAAAATGTACCGGGTTTCCTCTCTAAGACTATATGTCAGAATTATAAATTGTTTGACATCCAATAGCCAATGATTAAATCAATGTGCTCTAGTGGTGTTGTTAAACAAAACAAACTTTAACTTTATTATTAATGTTATTAATATATTTATAATTGATGGTTGGAGAAATGTATTGCCGTTGATGTATTTAGTAATGATTTTGTTATGCAACTGAACTAATACTTTAAATTTGTAAATTAATTAACCGGCCTGGGTGGTGTTGTGGTGCAGCCATCAGACATAAGGCTGGTAGGTACTGGGTTCGCGGCCACTACACACCCTTCTCGCTCACTAACAACTAACCCACTGTCCTGAACAGACAGCCCAGATAGCTGAAGTGTGTGGTCAGGACAGCATGCATGAACCATAATTGGATATAAGCACGAAAATAAATTAAAATTAATTAATGAATGTAAATTAAAAGTAATTAATGAATGTAAATTAATTAATTCTTTCTGTTGTTTAAATCTTCCAGCAATCATAGAGAATATTTTAGAGTTCCGCCCAGAAGTTGCAGCTGAAATAGCTCAGCAGGCTCTCCTAGCTTGGCTCTTCAAAAGAATTAAGGTGATTTTAAAATGGTTCAGCCCTTAGAAAAATGTTTCAGCCTTGATCCCCATCATAAAGGGAGACTGCTCCCATTTCACACTGGATTTTTGGTGCGTGCGTGTGTGGGTGGGTTGGTGTGGGATCTAGTCAGTAGAGCGCTCATCTCAGATGGTTGGGTCATAGGATCAAATCTTCTTGGTGAACAAATGGTGGGTTTTTTCATCCCAACACTGGTGTAGGAAGTGGTGTGGGGAGCAAGTGGGTGACATGCCCCCCCCCCCCCCCACTTTTCAGATATTTTGCTTTATATTTGCTTTGTAATAGTGTAAAAGTGTGTAAATATAAAAGTGTGCCCCCCCCCCCCCCCCCCCCCCCCCCACTTTTTTGTACCTTCCTATGCCACTGACCCAATCAGTTCCCCACAACTGGTATATATCAAGGTCGTGGTATGTACTGTTGTGTCTGTTGCAAAATGCACATAAATATCCCTTGTTGCTACTGGGAAGATGTAGCCGGTTTCATCTGAAGACTGTACATATGTGAATTACCAGTAGAAGATAATTAATGAATCAATGTGCTCTAGTGGTTTCGTTAAACTAAACAAGCTTTAACTTTACTGATTTTTAAATATGATTTTTAAAATATTTTTTTACATTTTTTAAATTATTAATAAAAAAAATTATGGTGTTGCTTCTTCCTCTTATTTATCATCCATACACAGTCTGCAGATTCCGACATTTTCATTTTCTACACTGGAAAAGATGTTCATTTTTCCTCATGATTCCAAAATTTAATATATCTTGAAATTTTCACTTTGGCAAATATTATTTGTCGAAACTGTCCATATGCATTTTAATTATTTTTACTTCTTCCATGATAAAGGTACATGTGTTTTTAATTTTTTGTCTATTTGATAAAGGCCTATTTGATATATATTCTTCTGTTGTTTTTGTTTTTAGGCCAAGATGCCCTTTGATGCGAACAAACTGTACTCTAGTGAAATCCTAGGAATCCTTTTACAGAATTCAGATGGTGAGTCACATTTCACTAACTCTCTAATATTTAGTGAGTATCCAGGGTTTGCTGGGGTGGGACGTAACCTAGTGGTAAAGCATTTTATTGATGCACAGTCGGTTTGAGATTGATCCCCGTCGGTAGACCCACTGGGCTATTTCTCGTTCCAGCCAGTGCACTGCGATTGGTATATCAAATGCTGTGGTATGTACTGTCCTGTCTGGTGCATATAAAAGATCCCTTGCTACTTATGGAAAAATATAATGGGTTTCCTCTATACGACTGTATGTCAACATTGCCAAATGTTTAACTTCCAATAGCCAATGAGTAATAAATTAATGTGCTCTAGTGGTGTTGTTAAACAAAACAAAAATTTTCAGTGTTTGCTGGTTGTGCAGCGTTGTAGTTTATGTGGAAATAAAATTTTATTGTGTCTCTTTTTTTCTGTTTCCTTTATTATTTTTTCTTTTTTTCAATAATATTTATTTCTGTTCATATTTAAATTGCAAAAATATATTACTGTCGTAACATGTATGTATTTTGGAGGCCTAGTAAGTTGTATAACTTGTGCCTAATCCATTTGTTCTTTAAAAAGCAATAAAATGTTTCAATCCATGTGGAAATCTATATTGGTTTTAATGCATGTTTGATGATTTTGCAGGGTGTAGTATATTAGTTTCGGTACTAGCTTCATGATTTTGCACATTTGTAGTAGATGTGGAAATCTATATTGATTTCAGTTCTTGGTTAATAATTTTGCAGGGTTGTAGATGAACACTACTTTGAAATAAAATATAGAGAGGATAACTAGTTAATGACATCAGATATCGGCTTTATCCTGTGAAGGTAAGAATGGGAAATTTTGCTAGGCACTGCCGAGCGGAATTTCTCATTTGACCTAAACAGGATAAAGCCGATATCTGACGTTATTAACTACATGTAGTTATCATCTTTATCTTGCAGACCATAAAAATTAAGCGGAAAAGCTATAATTTCTCTTATTTCAGTTACAATGTACATCGTACGGTTATCTAGAGGTGAAATGAGTGATTTTGTTATGTAGCTATGCGTGTGACGTCAAAAGTCATATCCAGCTACTATATGTATATGACTTTGCTTTATTCGTCATCATAATCTGTCAATAGAAATAGTGTTTGCAGAATAAATATATAGATTTTGTTATTACAGAAAACCGACAGCTGTTAGGAGAACAAGATGGAATAGATGTTTTGCTACAACAGTTGGCTGTGAGTATTTCAGACTCACAGGTTGATACTGATAGCAGGTTAACAGAGATTGGTTTTCAGTTCACCATGTCAAGAGATTAACATCACTTATTGTGAAGAGAATATTGGGAGAAGTGAGATAAGTTTATGATCTTTTTAAAGCTACATATAATGCACATGTAGCAACTATTAGCAGGGTTTGTACTGCAGTGCATTCGGTATATCAAAGGCTGTGATATGTGCTGTCCTATCTGTGGGATGGTGCATGCATATAAAAGATCCCCTGCTACTAATGGAAAAATGTAGCTGGTTTCCTCTCTAAATCAATGTCCTCTAGTGGTGTCATTAAACAAACAAATGTTAACTTGTAACTTTCATGGGCATTTACTTATTTTATTATGACAGAGTTATAGGCCCTTGTACTTAGAAGATATGAAAATTTATTGGGCCTGGTAGGAGACATGTATTGTTCTTGTTTTAAATGTGTTCTGTATTGACGTGTCACAGTTCATATATTACTCTAGAAGTACATTTAAAGTACTTGCTTTAATTGTGTTCTGTATTGATGTGTCACAGGGCATGTATTGGTCTAGCAGTACATTTAAAGTGCTTGTTTTAATTGTGTTCTGTATTGACGTGTCACAGTTCATGTATTGATCTAGCAGTACATTTAAAGAGCTTGTTTTAAATGTGTTTTGTATTGACGTGTCACAGGGCATGTATTGGTCTAGCAGTACATTTAGACTGCTTATTTTAATTGTGTTCTGTATTGACTTGTCACAGGCCTACAAGCGCCATGATCCGAGCGGAAAAGATGAGGTTGAGTACATGGAGAATCTGTTTAACGCACTCTGCTCCGCCCTCATGTTCTCCACCAACAGAAACAAGTTTCTCAGGGGAGAAGGTCTGCAGCTGATGAATTTGATGTTAAGGTATGTTAGTATCATTTAAAGGTGCATTATCATATTTGTAGGGGCCAGGATATAGCCCAGTGATCAAGCGCTCACTTGATGCACAGTCGGTTTTGGATCGATCCCCGTCGGTGGGCCTATGGGGCTATTTCTCGTTCCTGCCAGTGTACCCCGACTGGTGCGTATAAAAGATACCTTACTGCTAATGAAAAAAATGTAGCGGGTTTCCTCTCTATAACTGTGTCAGAATGACCATATATTTGACATCCAATAGCCGGTGATTAATAAACAAAACAAACTTCTTTTTTTCAAGACATCTATCGTATATTAATGAATTTGTGGGATTTAGCTCAATCGGTAGATTGCTTGTCAGAGCTTGCATTAATTTCATGGAGGTTTTTTTTTCTTCTTGTTATCTTTATTGCACCTCCTTCTCGTTCGAACCTGCAACATTTTAGTCAGAAATTAGAATAAAAATAATCATAATGTTAGTTGATAAAATTGAACTTCTATTTTGATATAGCAGTAGTTTATTAGTCTCCTACCGGTCCAGCCAGAGGGGACTATAGGATGGGTTTTTTTCAGAATGTCTTGAGACATTGAGCTGTGTATAGCTTTATCATGTACTGTTACAGATCAAGTTTGACTTTCATTGTGATTTACCCATTTTTGAAGGAGTTATGGCCCTTGAACTTAGGAGATGTGAGAAAAACAAATTAGGGACTTTTTTTTTTTTTTTTTCAGAAGGCCTTGAGGTATTGATCTGAAATTTTGTATATAACTTTATCAAGTACTGTTACTGATCAAGTTTAACTTTCATTGTGATTTACCCACTTTTCTCAGAGGTATGGCCCTTAAATTTAGGAGATAAGAAACATTGTTGGGTTCGGTGCGGGACATGTATTGCTTTAGCAGTACTCTCAGAATGCTTGTTTAATTACAGAGAAAAGAAGTTGTCCCGAAACAGTGCAATAAAGGTGTTGAACCATGCCATGCTTGGTCCAGAAGGGGCAGACAACTGTCAGAAGTTTATCGACATCCTCGGTTTGAGGACAGTCTTCCCACTGTTTATGAAGACACCCAAACATGCCAAGGCAGGACCAGCACCTGATGAACTGGAAGGTTTGTTTGTGTTTCGTTTTTTGTTTAATGACACTAGTAGAGCACATTGATTTATTAATCATCAGCTATTGGATGTCAAACATTTGATCATTTTGACATATAGTCTTAGAGCAGAAACCGATTCGCTGATTCACACAGTTTGCAGATGGTTTTTTTGTTCATACCCCGATGAACGTAAAAGAATTAACAGACAATCCTTAAAGCCGCACACCCTACTTCCATCCAGCGAAAATAAATTATAATTTGGTTAATCTACAAACCTGTAACACACTTAGATCACGTTTTCATCAAATGGAGTGAAAAAGCAGGTTTTATATTGATAAATACCATGGGAATCCCCATGTCCCAATTGCTTGAAATAATTTTGAAAGTTAGTATTCTGATGTCACCGGTAGATGTCGCTCGAAGCACAACAATGCCTACGTAACGACAAATTTCCACAGACTTGGGGTGCGTTCCTTTCACCTCTCCTGGACATGTTCCAACTGTTCTGTCCTGGTTGTATTCCCTCTCCAGATATCATAAGACTTAGCAAAATTATTGGTTTTAAGGGTTTGTAACGTTTTGTATTGAGACACTTACTTGTCTGAACTTCATTGTTACTGAAAATGTTCACGAACTGTGAAGACATATCTCACAAATGAACAACAAGCACATGACAACAAATCGGAAGTTGATTGCACGAACCGTGCACGAGAAAACAAACCGAACCAAAATGATAACGGTCACATGGTATACCAACGTCTGTGACGTTTACACAGGAAGATTCCCTCTAAAAATAGATTGGACCTCGCTTGCTTAATGTTTTTTTCTCGACAGCACGCGTCTTATTAAGAAATGCAAAAAATGCATTTCGTAGTTTTACAAACATCAGGATTACCAAAAAGCACTTCAGGTGAATGGAAATGTGTATTCTAAATAATAAAATGTAAGTAAAGTGCAATTTTATTTGTGAAAAATGGGGTTTAATAGCGAAAAACAACGCCGTAATGGTTGACAACTAGCCGTAACTAGGGTGTGTCCCTTTAAGTAAAACCACAGTGTAAAGATCCATGGTATGTGCTTCCTACTTGTGAGAATGTGTGTGTGTTGCATGTATGCATTCACGGAATATTTGTAGTGTAGGGCACACATTAAGTCAATACTTTTCTTAAAGAACCACACTTTCTATATCTGTTCGGACTAAGAATATTTGCACATATGGGAAAACAGACAGACATACATGCTATATTCCAATTGATAATGCTTTCTTTTGTAGAACACACATGTTCCATTGTTGCTTCAATGCTGAGGAATTGTACAGGACAGCAAAGAACAAGACTGTTGAATAAATTCACAGAAAACGATCACGAAAAGGTGAGAATAACACCAGGACAAATATACTTAATAAGATGAGTTGTTTTCCTTTACCAAGACCAAATGTAACTTCGTGTTCAGCCTGTCAAGGTCACCATGAGAAATAATAAACAAATGAAAGTGATTTTCATTAGCATCACTCAAATTCAAGAACTTTTCAAATCTATATGAACCTCAAGTGATTTCAAATTCCATGCAATTTAGCGGAACTAATTATACTAGGGACGTTTTCGTAATAATACATCGTCTGGATATATCATCTGTTTATGGCAAATTATGTAATTTTTTGTAACATTAGTTTACAAAATTGCCTTTGTTTGATTCAACAGAATGCATATTTTAAAATAATTGTTGTAATATTATACTGGTGAACCTAATGGATTGAAAGTCCATTCTTTAGTGTCAACGCTTAAGATGTCCATGTTTTGATCGTGTATTGTTTTCGCCGAGTGGTCTTCCATTTTGAGCAATATTACGGTTTGAAAATATTTCCGAACACCTTTTATGGAAGACGATATATTTATTAAGTGGTTTGCACATATTTTCTCAGTTGGAATAGTTTGTAAAACAATTTTTTTGTTTCAAACGTAATATTTATGGCTTTCTCGGCCATTAAAAGTCATTTAAGAGTGATGTAAGGGGAAGTAACTGTGTTTGTGTACACATTTGTCCTGATATGCATTTAAAACATTTGCTCTTCTTCATTTGATATCCGGGCAGATATTAACAGTATTATCATCTTGTATTGCATGTATTGCACCTGCTAGATCATGGGATTCCTTTCTTTGTTCTGTTGACTACACTCATTTCACATCTTTGTTAAATTGGCAGCAGTTTACATATCACTAAATGGTATCTTTAATTCTGATTAAACAAATGATGTATTTTCAACCCTCTCAAAAGTAACATATTAAATCTTGGAAAGGCAAAATATGTGTGCAGTTTTCTGTCATCTGCCATTTTGCTTGTTTATGGAATACTCTTCAAGAGGGATGGGTCGATATGATGTAATCTAACGACGTCATGACATGCACTAAGATATAATGCACTCATCATGACGTCAGATTAATTATGTCACATACTTAGGAGGCTTCCACCCCTCTTGAATTGCATTCCACAAAAAAGCAAAATGACAGACAGTGAAAAAATTGCATGTGTTTTGTCCTAGGAGATCTTAAAGTCAATATAGGTGATATAGTTTCAGTCTATGTGGAATCCATGTCAATGTAATGTGTTTTTTATGATTTATGTTTGGACAAAAAGTGGTAATGGTAACTGAAGGTAAGAGAGTAATTTATCGTAGTTGTTAACAATTTGGTTTGGACTTCAGTTGAATCTGTCTTTGAGAATCGTAATTAAAATGTGTTGAGTTTTTCTTTTTGTTTGTAGGTGGAAAGATTACTGGAGCTTCACTTCAAATACCTGGACAAAGTTCGGCAGTGCGACGATGAGATTGAGAAAGATAAAAATGTGAGTTTAACAACTGGAGACAAATTAATCTCAGCTACATAATTTGTAGTATATATTTTAGTTCATTATAATTACACTCCCCCCCCCCCCCCACCCCCCACCCCCTCCCACCCCCAATGGAGAAATCAAACAAGTCTGTGTATTATGAATAAAACATTAAAAAAATATTTAGGAAGCATTTGTTTGAAATACTCAATTAATATTATATTTATATATACATGTAGTTCACTTAGGGATAACTATGTTGTATTTGACCATTAATACTGGTTTTACTATCACAAGGAGCGGGATTTAGCTCAGTTGGTTGAGTGCTCGCTTGAGGTGCTTGCGTCACAGGATCGAACCACTTTGGTGGATCCATTTAACTGATTCATATTTTATTGTTCCAACCAGTGCACCACAACTGTGGAAAAGTGCATATAAAAAATCCCTTGCTGCATTAGGAAAAAAATTGAGGGTTTCCTCTGATGACTACGTATCAGAATTACCAATCGTTTGAAATAGCCAAAGATTAATTGATTAATGTGCTCTAGTGGTGTTGTTAAAAAAAAAAATCTGTTTCAGATGATAACGTATGTCTTTAAGCAGCTGTTACTATCAACATTACAAACAGACCGCTTTGTTCCAGAGACTACATTAGTCTGGTAAAACTAATGTAGTAAGACTCTTGACTCGCAAGTACTGTTTGTGTCTCATAATAATTCATTGCAGAATTAGATGATAACTTAGGCCTTCAAGCAGCTGTTACTGTTGACATTATAAAGACAGAAGTACTGGTCTCATAATAAGTAATCACAGAATTATAAACCCAGAAGTACTGTTGTGTTCCAGCGAGTGCGCCAGTCCGGTCAGACTATCGATGAAGACAGAAGTATAATTAATTTACTGTTGTGTTCCAGAGAATGCGCCAGTCCGGTCAGACTATCGATGAAGAAATGGAGGATGAGTTCTACCTCAAGCGACTCGACCTCGGTCTGTTCACGCTGCAACTCATCGACTACGTCATGCTGGAGATCTGCACATCGGGGGCGCCGTCTGTGAGTTTTTAAATGTTTTTATATACTTGTCTTTGACAGGCCATATTATGGTATCATGTTGTCCATTCGTCCATACATCTGTCCAGAGGCTTGCATAATACATTATTTTTATTCCTAATATATGATATTGGCGATACCGAAACACATGAGGATTGTAAGACTCCATCATATGTGGTCATGGGATCGAAAAAGTACACCCTCGGTGGTGAAAATTTCGACCTGGGACGAGGTTTGCCGAGTCCCATGGTCTAAATTTTCACCACCGAGGGTGTACTTTTTATATCGGTAAATAAATCATTTTCTCTCTATCGGTAAATAAATCATTATTTTACACGAACAGACAAAGATAGCTGAACAAGTAACTTTTTTATTTGACCATTTTATCATAAATAAACTGCACTATCGTATTTACCGTGTTTGTTTCATGTGTTAAAATTTAACACTACAAATTAACAAGATAGCTTTTAAAATGAAGGTTTTAATAACAAAATATTAATGTGTCTAATGACCTCACGTCATATATTACCAACGACGTCATGTTAAGCGCAAGAGCGTGATATCCCATGTAAGATAGAAATTTCTTACATGGCTTTTTTTCATGGGATAGCTCTGTTCCATATACTGTATAATACTTTATTTTTGCGTGGAATTTATTTTCGCGTTTTTCGCGTGTGAATGAAATTCGTGAAAATATATTCCACGCGAAAATAAACTTTTTATAAAGGCAGACAATTTTTTTTTTTAAATATGTAGTCTCCACAAAACACAAAAGCTGTTTAAAACTTTAAATCAAGAACACGATTGTAAGTACATACATGATAATAAAACAATACTAACACTAAAAAGCTTTATGCTGTTTTCCTTCGCATGTGCTAGCAATCAGTTCATCGGACAGAGTATACACGTGTTCAACGACAGAAGTAAACATGCATTATCACAGTATATTAAAAATGTGGAAGTGGAAAATCCGGACTGGGCTATGTTCAGATGTTTCACAATTTTATTAGTAGCTTGTGCCTTAAAATTTCGTTTCGTTTGTTTTCGGTTTTTGTTTTTATAACAATTATAAGGACAATAAAGTATTGATTGGTTAAAGCAGGAAAACTATTGTTTTATGTGTATAGCACTCGTGTGTACATGTAGGATTAGTTCTACAGATTAGCGTAACAACCGGCAAAACTAAGTTCCATTTTTAAAACAAAATTATTGACATCTGTACGTTTTTTAATTGATGGGGGTTGGGAGATTCGCGAAAATAAATGTTCGCGAATTGACCCATTTTCATTAAATCGCGAAAATTTGATCCCGCGAAAATAAAGTATTCTACAGTACCTAAGAATGAGAAAAAATAATCTCTTTATCATATAATCTCAAGCTTGGTTTTGTAAACTGTATACGCAGCTTTAATTCCAGTCGGCCATTACGCCATATTCAAATTACCTCAAACTTGTATGATGTCATTTTGGACATCTTTACATAAAAATAAACTAATACTTAATGTTTTTGTTTTCTGAACGCTGGACAGCTTTTACTGTAAAGTTGCTATTAAAATGATTTTGTTTGATGACTATGTCAATTATGGAGTGTCATTGTAGCACATTTGCTTAAATATGAATAAATGTAGTGTCGTGACCTCTATTAATTTACATCTAATTTGCAAAGCTATCAAATTTTAAAAGTATGTGATCTGAAAAATATCACATAGGCCTACTTTGATTATAATGGAAAAGATAGATATTATATGATAAAGGTCTTTACACTCGGCCAGTGCTAACATTTTCCTTAGGAGAGTGATTACAAGCAGGAGAAGTGTATACACGTGTTAGATGAATTGTTTTTAATTTGTTACAGCTGCGACAGAGAGTAATGCAGATTTTAAACATGAGGGGAGGCTCAATCAAGGCCATAAGAAATATCATGAGAGGTGAGTAAATGTATAAACCACGACAAAACAGTTTAGCAGTTTGGTACTACTGCATTGTAGTTTAAAAGTAAGCTGTATTCGATGACGTGACAGTTTCGCATATCATTTTGTACTGAAAAACCTCCTGTTTCTTACACTGATAAATGATGCATCGTTTAAATCCTGTGTGATTTCCCTTTCAAGTCACAAGTTTTCTTTTATTTAAACACATTTATCAAATTGGTGAACTTTTATATTGATCTCTGCTGCTATTAGAGCCAGTAGATCATGGAGACAATACAATTATCAAACAATTACAACTAAACTGATCATTTCCTTCTTCACTGAATAGTATTTCTTTTCATACATAACCTGACGTCTGATACTTTTCCCCCTGAAGTCTTAACCACATTGTTAACAAAAACAACAGATTATTCTCCTACCTTTAATTACAAATAAATTTTACCCACATTTTTTCCTAACATAAATTGTGAAAAAACCCGTCACAATGATACAAATTACACCCACTAGATGATAAACATGTCACCTATCTCAAGTTCGCTAAAATCTCCTAGGACAAAAAGCATGCAATTTTTTGCCGTCTGCCATTTTACTTTTTTTTATGGAATAATCTTTCAGAGGGGTGGAAACTTCCGATGTCTGTGACATAATTAATATGACGTAATCACGTTTGCCGTTATATCATAACACGTTATGACGTTGTTATTTTCAGTAACTCATTTCAAGTCAGTTTCACTTATACAGTACATTACAAAGACTTAGCCAATATAAGTTTTATTTTCAAGAGAAGCATCATTACTCTTCCACTATGTAACAACTTAATAAAGTGACCCATCCTTCAAATTATATGGTGGAGAAAAATGTAGTAGTACACACCTTAAGTTACTATTTGTTGTGTATTTTAGAAGAGTGGTCATTTCTTCGCTTTGGTCTCCTAAACACAGTCCAACATTTTAGAAATGTACGTTATCCACAAATGGCAGAATTTCAAATCATATATAGTCCATTTGCATGAAAAGGGAACAGATGAATTGGCATATAACTCTATAATGAATAAAGTTAAAACTCATTTTTAAATATATTATTAAGTTTTAAACCTATACCAACTCCAATAACATTTTTGTAAAAAATATTCAATATAAATACAAATGTTTCTTTACAAATTATCAAATTGCATAGGCTAAATCTTATTTCACAATGCAGGTATGAAGACAACTGATGGAACAGCCAACGTAGAGAACACGCGGTTCTACCTTTAGTCTCAGTGTACTGCATTAGCGATTATTTCGATAGCAATGCAGCTACGGCTGTTCTAGCATTTTGTCTTCACCCCTGTATTAAAAATTAGATTAATCTACATAATTTGATGGCAATTTGTTAAGAAACTTTTTTATTTACACAGGAAGTTTTAGTAAAAAAATATTTTGAGTTGGTATGGGTTTAAAACTCAGTGACATGTTTTGATATAAGATTTAACATTGTTATGAGTTATATGCCAATTCATCGGTTCCCTTTACAAACAGACTATAGGTATCTTATTGAAAGGTTGTGGGTTAGTATTTGTGTCCGTCTTGATCGATTGCAGTTATTTCTTCTCATAAAATTGAATTTCATTTAACTGTTGTAATATGTCATATATTTTTAAAATAATAAATGATTTTTACTTTTTATTATGTAGTAAATGTTGCAGAAAATGACTGGTGGTGTGTGACCTTAAATTAAAATTAAAATTAAAAAAAACAAAAAACCCAACATTAAATTCAAATTTATTTTAGCCACATAGAGACGACCATCTTCATAAATCAAGGCTAATATTCGTTCCTCGTATTCAGCCTTGATACATGTCGTCAAGAAATCGTGCCACAAAATGCTTAAATTTCATTGGATGCGATGAGATCTGATTGCAACGAATCGCAACGCTCCTTATAGATTCCCTTATTATTGTAAACAAAGATGGCAGCATCACGTCCGTGGAAACGTGTCGTGTTTGTTACGATATGTTAAAAAAAAAGGTTTCGGCAGTTAATTTTTGATATTGCTTTCAAGATTGTCACATGTTACCGATTCTGTGATTGGTCAGCGATGTCATCATGTAAGGGACATAATCGGTGTTACAAATTTTCTTCCAATAGAGGGTGCTAGTAGTGGATATCAGTAATCTTGACTACATGTATCAAGGCTGAATACAAGGAACGAATATTAGCCTTGATTTATGAAGATGAGAGACGACATGAGATACCATTTATCTTAAAAGTTGTTACAAAATTTAACCAACGAGCAAAGGCGATACCAATACGTTTATAAACAAATAAGATAAATACTTATGTCATTGGATGGTATGGCTGTGGCAACTGGGTCATCACTAGAGCAACCAATCACAAATAGCAAAAGTTAAAATGAATTAAAATGTAGTTGTATTATTTTTAATTTTCAGAATACGCTGGTAACATTGGTGATGCAAAAGACCCCGAATCACGAGAAGCCGAACAGAACAGAATAATACAGCTAGTGGACAAGTTCTAGAGACAACAAACTGTGCTGCTGTGTTTTTAATTCAGGTTCATCAAGAATGCAACCACCGATGCAGGTGTAACAACATTGCCAGTTACAGTGACATATTGGTGGTCCTCGTGCAGTTCTTATTAAGCCAACATAAATCTATGTCGTGATGCTCAAAAAACAAAGAAGAAACAAGACTCATTGTTGTTCACTGTGAACATGTCAACGTAAAGATCAGTCTCTATTATCAATTCAGAGATAAGAAAAGAAGAAAAATTGTGAGCCGTTTGTATTAGCAACCTTTTAGATACCAGTATTTTATATAAGAACATAGGTTGTGTACCATCTGTATATATTTTAAGAATCATATGTTAAACATTATTACTTCCATGATGTTCGGTAAACTTTTCAAATTTTCAGGTTTGACTGTCAAGTGCCATTAATTTCATGCTATTCCGTTCATGACAAGAAAATGTAAATAACAGCTGCATGGTTTACATAACTGGTAGAACATCTCTGCGATAGTAATGCATTATGCAGACTAATATACCGTTATGTAGAATAATATTAAGTGGATGAACCAGGAGCCAAGTTTACAAAACATCGTTAAGTTTATATCTGCGACTTAAGGATGTACCGGTCATACATCTGCATGTGTTTGGCATATCTTTCACGCATAACATTACATCATTACGGAAGCTGGAGTATTTGTAGGACAAAAGGAAATCAAATATGTGTGTTGAACTATAATAGTAATAAGAATTGTGGTTTAATCGTAGATTTTTGTTTACGTGCAAAACTAGGCTTTACAATGTTTTGTGAAATCAGGCCCAGATGCCATCAAAAATGGTTTGATTTCTTACCTCAAATGAAGTCTTTTTCATTCAAATTAATATTGAAAGTGAATGAGTTAGGTTGTAGTTGTCATTTGGTTTCAAGTGTACAATTCACATACTTGTAGTTGAAAAATGCAAGACATTTCATGGACAATGTTTGTTCAACTTCATGTCAAGGATTATCCTGTATACACACTAAGAACGACTGTGTAAAAACTATCCTGTAAATAAACTGTTGAAAACTATGTAATTGTAGTTAGAGATTTTTTTTTTTCTATGTTGAATTTAATGACCAAAAGTGGAGTTTCTGGTGCATGGTTTTTTTGTCTACAAAAAACCAAATCAATTCTATGGTTGTCAGTAGCATAGGAGAGATTTAGCTCAGTGGGTTGAGTGCTCGCTTGAGGTGCTTGCATTGCAGGGTCAAACTACCTCTGTGGATCCATTCCAACCAGTGCACCACAACTGGTCAAAGGTCATGGTATGTGCTTTCTTGTCTGTGGAGAAGTGCATATAAAAGGTCCCTAGCAGCGACGAGGAGTCAGAATTATCAAATGTTTGACATCCAATAGCCGATGATTAATTAATGAATGTGCTCTAGTGGTGTTGTTAAACAAAACAAACGTCTTCCCTTTACCTACGATGATCAGCTGGGAATCATTTTCAGGACCAGGACCCAGATTAGCACAGACGTGGAGCAGCTATTGTACTGAGGATTAAGGTAGGCCATTAATTTTCTTTTGTTTTCTTTATACTGTAGTTATTTCGCAGTTGTGTTGTATGCATTTAAGCTACATACGCCTTATAGCCGTTGTTACATTTCTTGTATTTTTCTGTTATCCCTTGAATTTTATATACGCTGTGATAGACCGCAAAGTACTTTTCAGCTTATCCACACAATACTGTTCTTACGCATTTAGTCGCACTAAAATAAATCAAACCAACAATGGAAGCCACTAATTCCGGATCCAAAGTCAGACAAGGTAGCGGGCCTAGCCCAACCATACCAGAGAGCATTAATGAAACGAGTAGAAATTGAAACTGAGATAGCGACCGATAGTGTAGTAACGGACTCCCCTAGATCGCCAACCCCCACGACTACCGCTGCGGCCGCAGCAAGGACCACTGAACCACGCAGCACCGACGTGGAGGTGTCTAGCGTTGGGGCAGGCAACAACCATATCGACCCGGACGTTGAGTTCATCTCTTCCCACCCCCAAATTAGGGCCAACGATATCGCCATCAAACTAGCGCTAAAATCGGCTAGCACAAACAACACCTCCACCCCACGGATCGCAGTCAAGGGGAAGGCCCCCCCTTAACCTTAGTCAAGAGATGGACCCAGACACAGAGAAAAGCGATAGGGAGCTAGACGTTAACCCAGACATCCCGGTAGATAACAGATACCAAGCGCTAGCCAGAAAGAAAAAAACTAAGTCGTTCCACTAAACATAACAAAAACTCCAAAAGCGATAGTATTAAAGGACTCCGTCAAGTCCTCTTTAATGGAAAAAACCCAACTTTCTACCAATACATCTACTGGCAGCAAGTTGTCACCGAGAGATTGGGGGACACTGGTATCATTTACCACACCCGAATCAACAATGGCGACACTTTTGTTAGGGGAGACGAGGAAACACTTATTGCTCTTGATTCAATGTATGAACTGTATGACTTAGATTAGATTTAGAAAGTACGTCAGTGGTCCACCTCGTACCAGTTAGCGTGGCCCTGGGGACAACCGCCACGGCTGCTGGCCCGAGACTGGTCACAACTACGCAGGCCCTAAACCAACCATTTAAACAAACTAGGGAAAGCAGCCAAACTATCCACTCGGCCATTAAGGCAAACTTGGTTACAAAACCCCCCATACAGGCCTCCCAACCAGACAAAGGGGAAACTAACAACAGCCCGTCAACCAACAAGGCTACACGAGAGGACCACATCAAAGCCACGACGTCCGCCGTAAAGCACCTCAACGAGACTGCTCAAGCAAAACGGACCGGCGTCTCCAAAGCCAACGCTCCCACCAGTAAACCAGGTAACGCAAAACATCAGTCTAGCTTGAGTACTGCGAAAAAGGCCCCCGCCTTCCTCGTCACCCCCTTTAAGACTGTCGTCACCAAAAAAACGTAAATACAGGAGCCCAGTCAAACAAATTAAATATCCAACTTCCGCAAACTTTATTAAAACCAAAACTAAAAAACCCACTCAACCAATCAAAAGAACAAAAACAGATAAATCAGCTGAAGCGCCCAAAAAGGTAATGGTCACCAAACCCACTAACACTTCCAACCCCCCCCCCCCCCCCCCGTTGTAGGTACCCCCACCATCTCCACCCCCACCCCAGCTGCCACCCCTCAAGGAACTGGACCATTTTACAAACAGGTACCTACCAGGACCACTGGCACCTTGAATGGCCAGCCACAACCCACCAGCCAAACCCCAACTCCCGCCACTACCACCACCACCACCCCCCAGCTAACACAACCCCTCCACCCGCTAACCAATGGCTAGCCAAAATGCACACATTGCCATCTCAGGACTCGGCGTTAGCCACCCTCAAAACCAACAACCCCAAACTTGGTGTCACAGACTCCACTACTTGGTCAAACGGATACGTACTTATCACCGCCCACATCAACGCCGACGAACACATCATCATTCAAGGTCGTCGTTACCCACTAGTTCCATTTGAAAGGAAATCTAGTAAGTGCCATCACTGTCAGCAATGGGGCCACGGTGCAGCCAAGTGCCGCAACCATAGAGACCTCCCCACATGCCACCGTTGCGGCCAGAAACATCCTAAAAGCTCCAAAAAACTCCCCCTGCACCAACCCGATTCAATGCCCCAACTGCCTTAGCCGTCACATGGCACATGACACAAAGTGCCACCATTACCAAAAAGCGCTTAGGCAACTTAACAATCGCAAAAACCAGGTTAATAAAACAACGGAAACTAGACCAGTCTTTGTTAAACCAGCAACAGTTACCAAAAACATAACGTATGCTGATAAACTTAAATCTAGTGATCAAAACCAAGTTAAAGAACTTAAGTCGATAATTGAAACTCTAGTGCAAGAATTGTCTAATATTAAATCTAGCTTAAAAATCACAAAAAACTAAAATTAATTTAGTCATTAAACAGAACTTAACTACGGGACCGCGTCATGGGAGATACGTCTCCATACGCCCCCATTATTAAATCAAACATAGGAAATAAGGGCCTTAGCGTTCTCCAATGGAACGCTAAAGGCCTCCATTCAATGGGACATGGTGCTGAACTCGTTCAACTCATTAGCACTAGCAACATCAAGCCAGATATAATTTGCCTACAAGAAACATGGCTAGGAATCGGCACTAAAAATAATAAAATAAAAAAAACGACTAAAGTATTTAAAATTCCAGGATATACAAGTTATTATAAAAATAGAGAAAATAGTACCAGAATTGGAATAGCCACTCTAATTAAAAATACCATACCGCATACCGAAATTAAATATGATTCTATTAATAAAAACTTAGAAGTCCTAGGACTTACTATACAAAACGATAAAATGCCTATCGATATCATCAATGTTTATAGCCCACCGGGAACAGCCCATAGTCAACTAACGTTAAGAGATTACAATAAACTCATAAACTCAAACAATAGCACACTGTGGAGAGGTTTGCACTCCGACGCACAGGGAGACATACTAGAGGAATTCATCAATACACACAATCTAGTATGTCTCAACGATGACAGTACTACTTTTATACATGACTATCTGGGCACATCCGCCATCGACCTAACTATCACCTCTAACAATATAGGTGCAAATCCCAATGGGAGGTGTTAGAAGCTCTCATAGCGACCACCTCCCTATTCTAACCAGCTATAAATGTAATACTACTTGTACAGAAGAAGAAAAATTTATACCTAAGTTTAAATTTAATAAAGCTAACTGGGCTGGCTTTACAAGCGACTGTAGCAAAATTAAGTTAGAAAAGAGCCTAAACATTGACGACGCCACTAATAAACTTACTAATAAAATAACAGAAATAGCTGAAAAGAATATTCCTAAAACTAAACCCTTCAATAAAAATAGACCAGTTAACTGGTGGACAGACGAAATTAAATCCAAATGCGGCTTTAGGAACAGGATGCGTAAACTTTATAAAAAAAACCCCAGGGAAACAAGACTATCACACTAAATATAAAATAGCCAAAAACGAAGTAGGTAAGCTTATCACCAATGCTAAACAAGCCAGCTGGCATAAATTTTGCGGTGAAATTAACAATAGAACATCTATTAGAGAAATGTGGATAAAAATTAAGGCTATTCAAGGACAATTCAATTCCACAGTCCTTCAAAAACATAAAAAAGCAACTACTAATAAACAAAAGGCCGACCTTCTCAGTAAAACTTTCAGTAAAAACAGTAGCAACGAAAATCTTCCTAAATTTGTTTTTGAGAAACTTAAGAAAGATAACTCTCTACCAACTAATGATACAAAAACAGCAAATCACCCAACTACTGATAATTTAGAATTTAATAAACCGATAACAATGTTAGAATTAAAAACAGCTCTTAAAGCTAAAAAAAAAAGTACTGCCACCGGGCCTGACCAAATAAGTTACACATTACTCAAGCATATGCCGGATGTAGCCCTAAAGGTAGTGTTATCGCTCTTTAACCGAATCTGGAGGGAGGGTCAAATGCCCACTGCGTGGAGAATGCTTTAGTCTCCCTAAAGCGGGAAAAGACCATTCCCTCCCAGGGAGTTATAGACCGATAACACTCACGTCCCACATGTGCAAAACCTTAGAAACTATTATCAATAAACGACTTAAAAATAACCTAATAACTAATGTACAGAGCGGATTTAGAACTAAACATTCAACAATAGATCAAATAGTTACATTACAAAATAGTATTAATGATGCATTTCGAAAATCTCATAAGGTTTTAACAATATTCATAGATATTGAAAAAGCTTTTGATATGGTATGGCGTCAAGGTCTACTAAATAAACTACAGAGTAACGGTATTAAAGGTAATAGGTTTAATTTTATCAACAATTTCATCCATAATAGATCAATCTCAGTTAGAGTGAACGGTCACTATTCAGATAGAACCAAAATAATTAATGGCATACCACAAGGTTCGGTCCTCTCACCAACCGTATTCAACATTTTTATTAATGACATAACTAAAGCACTTAATGCTAAAGGAAAAACAAAAACGACCACGCCATTAAACACAGCACTATTTGCCGATGATTGCGCCATCTGGCGCACAGGCACTAATTTATTTCACCTAATGCAAGCTGATATGAATAGACTTAACAAATGGGCCCTGGACTGAGGTATTAAACTATCAGAAACTAAAACTGTCTATATGCTTTTTAATAAAGTCAATAAATCAGATAATCACCAACTTAAATCAGGTGATAAAATAATTCCAAGAGTCAAAAAATTTAAATTTCTAGGTGTAACTTTTGACTCAAAACTAACCTTTAGTGACCATATCAATGACATAGTCAGGAACTCAAAAAATACTCTAAACTTGTTAAGAGCCATCTCACGTACCAGTTGGGGAGCGCAAACAGAGGCAATGCTTATGGTTTACAAAGCATGCATACTCTCCAGAATCGATTATGGAGCCCAAGCCTACAGTTGCGCCGCCCCCAAACTGTTACATAAATTAGATGTTATTCAAAACCAAGCTCTTAGAATCATAGCTAAAGTTCCATCAAATACCAGCGGACAGAGCTTAGAAGTTGAGTTTAACATTATGCCACTGAAATATCGTCGCAATCTTCAACATCTTAATTATCATCTAAAAATCCACTCTCTTAAACTAGATCACCCAGTTCAGGAACTCACTCCTATCATAGCTAAACCAGGACTAGTATTCAAAACCAATCAAAATCTTAATGATTCTTTTGCCACTAAAGCTAGTAAAATAGAAATAGAAGTAGGTATAAATAACACGCCAGTGGCACTATACCATATCAATCAGCCAGTCGAGTGCCACACACCATATCTAATTAAACAAGCTACGGATTCAACTCCCATTTCCACCATTTAAGAAAATCCTGTTCGAAGCCGCAGCCAACGAAAATTACCCTGAGCACATCCATATCTACACGGATGGCTAAAAAAATCCAGATAACGGTAGGGTTGGCTTCGCAGTAGTTGAAGAAAAAATATTTAAACACTCTAAATTAGTTAAATACGCCAGGCTGTCAGATAACCTATCAGTCTATACAGCAGAACTGACAGCCATCTATGAAGCCCTAATCTGGATTAAAACTAAACAATACTCTAAAAGCGTTATTTTTTCAGATAGTCTTAGCTCTATCCAATCACTTCAAACTAATAAATCTACCAGGCCAGATATCCTCGCAGCCATCCACAATAAACTTCATGAACTAAACCAGCTTAATTTAATAGTAGTATTCGAATGGGTCCCAGCTCACGTAGGTATAATTGGCAATGAAACAGCTGACTATGGAGCCAAAACTGCACTTTCAATCACTAGCAAAATTACAGCACTACCTTTAGGAATATCAGAACTAATGTCAAAAGCAAGAAAACACTACATTAATCAATGGCAGGCCAACTGGGACCTAACAACCAATACATGGCACTATAACATCAAACCACTAGTCAACTCTATCCGACCTAAACACGTAAACACTTAAATGTGGATAAAATAATTACTAAATTGCGCATAGGTAAATCTTCGCAGCTCAACAGCTGCTCTTTCACCAATAAAAACCCTGACTGTGAGTGTGGCACCCGGAAAGACATGAAACACTATCTCCTGGATTGCACGCTACACAACAGCCAGAGAAAACTAATGATAGAATCAATAACCGAAGCCAACCACAATAAACCAATTACACCTAAGTTTTTACCTAACCCTGATAAATATCTAAAACATAAAACCTTCAAAGCAGTATATCAATTCGTCCAGTCCACCAAACCAAAACTATAAGTGTCACGTACTGCCCGCCTTGCCAGCGTTCGGTCGACGCGAACCACCAACCCGACTAATCGCAGGCAGGATGGGAAACCGTAGCACACTCACTCCTGACAGTCATAAAGTTAAAAACTAAAATTAGAAAATGATCGCAATCACCCGCCTGTACGTCTCCCGGAGGGAAGAGCGACCTTCTGCACTCGACCGACATGCACTCCAATCCGGGGGACCAACGGAGGGAAGGTGGCGATCTATAATTAAGATAAGTAATTAATACGCTGCTTAACTCGTGACACCCGTGACTCCCTGGATGGAACATCCACCCTACGCACTCGAACAGACCACGTATTCCAACCCGGGGAGAGAACGGTGAAACGACAAAAGTAAAAGCATATACCTAGCCAAATTAGCTGGCACAAATTCAGCAATAAATTAACAATTACTCAAAACCACCCGCCTGTACATCTCTCGGACGGAAGAGCGACCTTAAGCACTCGACCAAACAAGCACTCCAACCCGGGGATCAACGGCGGGATGGTAGCGAATGATTTAATAACCGCTAGATATGACAATGCTTGAATCGTGACATCTGTGACCCCCTTGGTGGAACATCCACCCTACGCACTCGAACAGACCACGTATTCCAACCCGGGGGAGAACGGTGAAACGACAAAAGTAAAAGCATATACTCGACCAAATTAGCTGGCATAAATTTAGCAATATAAATTAACAATTACTCAAAACCACCCGCCTGTATCCCTTGGATGGAAGAGCGACCCTAAGCACTCGACCAGGCACTCCATCCTGGGGATTAACGGCGGGACGGTAGCGAGTGATTAATAACCACTAGATATGCCAATGCCATCCAGACCTAACCACGATAACCATATTATTCTACTGTAAATATGTTCATGTTCTGAAGCTCGTGATTGACAACTGGCATACACCACCCGGCTAACGACACATTATTAATTTTCTTTAATTATCATTATTATTATTTATTTATTTTTTCGTGTTTTTTTTTCTTCTTTTTTTTCGTGTTTTTTTTTTTCTTTCTGTCTTTCTCACTAAGACAGGATCGAAGTCGCAGTAACCCAATTGGCTAATTAACCAGCCAATCAACATCGTTAGATAATCAACCAAGAGAGGACACCACTAATTATTATCGCCTATTTTTTGCAGCACTCTCATTGGTCCAATCCAGCCAATCACGGATCAAGAACCCCACTACACCTAACTGTAAATAAACTGCACGAATTTGTCTTTGCACCCGCACCATGTCTTTTTTTTTTTTATTTTTATTATTACTGATGCATTCCATCCTAGCTAACTAAGGTAAGTCAACTAGGGTTCCAGAAGCAAAGACATGCAGGAAAACCGATACCCAACTATCCAGATAGCCTGAAGACAAACCAAGTAATAAGCCTACTAAAATCCTATATTTAGGGGGCGGGAATCAAAATTCTTCAAACTAAATACCTAGATTGGTGCATATATGTATACATTTGCTACTTGCCACCGTTAGTTTCGTTTATTGCATTGGTAATACAAAAAATTACTCTCCTACCTTTAATTGCCCTTTAGATTTAGCTCCAAAAAATTGTTAACAGACACACCTTTAATTGCCGTCGCAAATACCAAAAACACTACAAATATACAGATTCCACACACGAGACTGCAACGATGTCGCCTAAATTATCTTTGCTGAGATTGCATAGGGAAAAATACATGCAGTTTTATGCCGTCTGCCATCTTGCTTTTTTATGGAATACTCTTCAAGAGGGGTGAAAGCCTCCAAAGTATGTGACACAATTACTATGAAATCGATGATCTCTAGTGGTATCATTAAAATAATAATAATAATAGTAATAATAAAAAATAATAATATGACGTCATCACGTTTGCTTTTATATCATAACATGTTATGACGTTGTTAGATTAAGTCCTATCCTTTCACCCGTCTTGAAGAATATTCCATAAAAAGTTAAAATGGCAGCTGATACAAAATTACATGCTTTTTTCCCTATGCGCTCTCAGCGAAGTCAATATAGCTGACATGGTTATCATCTGGTATGTGGAATCTGTGTCATTGTAATGGTTTTTTCAAGATTTGCTCTTTGGACAAACTTTGAAGGAAATCCCGCGCAAAGGTAGGAGTCGTAGTTGTTAACAATGGTTCGAAGTAGGAACTCCCCCTCCGTCATTGTATTCAATGATATACAAGGGGAGGGGGATGGGTGGTCCTGAACCCTTGTCACTAGAATAGGGGGACAATTAGTACAACCTTAATACAAAACTAGGATTCCCAGTTCCACTACATCAGTACACAGGGTGGTTTTTTCAAGATTTCGCCCCCATTTAATGGACATGTACTTTAAGGAACCGGGAGGAACATCAATAACCCGGGGGACAATTAAAGAATAGGCTTCCCCACAACCCCCAATTTTGCTGGTAGTAGTTTGGTGAACAATTTGGTTCGGACAAAAATATCGTAAGCTAGTTTAACTCCCCTCCGTCATTGAAGAGCTATTCAATGAACGATACAAGGACGGAAAGGGGATGGGAGGTCATGAATGACCGTTGAACTAACTTGTTTTACAATAGGGACGTAAGCACAATTAGGTACAACCTTAAAACTACAAAATTAGGATTCACACACTGACTACACGCTCACTGCATCAGTACACAGGGGCATCGACGGATGATAACAATGGCACTCGCACCCATTTAATGGCCCAGCACGTACCAAAATAAGTAACCGGACCAAACCAAAATACCGTTCGCAGTACACAATTGCAATCCACCCGGGGGCCATCGTTTCTGAACAAAAGAAATGTAAATCGTAGATTTACGTCCACCCACATTTACCCCAATACTTGTTGCACGTAAACGTAACTTACGGCACTTGGTGATGCCTAGACCAGTGAATATGGGTCATGGCCCTTTATAAGGGCCCTATGGGCAACCTAGGGAGACACCACAGCATCGTAAAGGTCTAAAATTAACGAGCTACTCTCGATTCACTAATATCAAAACATATATTAGCTCGGCCATTTACCTTTCGACCGACCGTTCAAAATTGCGCCAAATTCCCTCAATCAAAATTGCACACCCTTTTCTCTTTGGCATTTAACTGCTCCATTCTAATTCCATAGCACCACCCCCACCCCCACCCACCTGCTACCGATTTGATTGGGCTGCTGGTGCTCCCTTGCATCTGCCAGGGCAGGTGGTCCCTCCTCTCCCCTCCCCCCACCTTTCCTGTCATGGACGGAGGAGCCGGCCAAGGCCGGCTCTTGTGCCCACGACAGGCGTGCGCTACAACAGCTTGTTCTGAATGTGCACGTAAAACCCTATGACATGACATGGGAATCGCTTGGTATTGTGCATAGCCTTACAGACCACCGACAATTAAAAATGCACCATTTAGGGGTTATGCAAAACCAATTTTTGTAACACTTCCTTTCTACATAACCTGTCAAACCCTATAAATGATGTCCTAAATTAATTTGTGCCTATAAAAGATCCCTTGCTGCGTTAGGAAAAATGTAGCGGATTTCCTCCGATGACTACATGCGTCAGAATTACCCAATCTAATAGCCGTTGCCAATATCAAAAACAACTGGCAAATTTTATTTTAATTTGGTAAAATAGTTTCATGTAATAATTGATATTTTGTTTAAAAATTACTGGGTTTCTGCACTTTTTAAAGTTTAATAGATAATTTGGCGAAATCTTTTTCTCACACCGAGCTAGCCCGGTGTCTTGCTTTTAGAACGGGATGTTTGGTCAGTTGAATGGGCAGGATGTAGCTTCATGTTTGCTCTCACCTAGATCCAACCAGTGCACCACAACTGGTCAAAGGCCGTGGTATGTGCTTTCCTGTCTGTGGGATGGTGCATATAAAAGATCCTGAATAAAATACTTTCTTTGTGAAAATTGATTTTAACTAAAAAAAAAAAAAATTAAAAAGAAAAAAAAGGTGAAATTGAATAAAAAGCTGAGAAATCATATCCCCGTCTCATGGTGGATTCACTGGATAATCTATGCATCCCAATTGGAGCTTGGTTCTTGTAAATCATTAGCTCATTACCTGCGTAGTTACTGTACCCGTATCACGACTCGGGGCTAGGCCTGGCACTCGCCAAATTCGCCAGTTGCTAATTTGAAAAACAATTGGCAAATTTTATTTTAATTTGGTGAAATAATAATTTTAGCACATACCACGGCCTTTGATATACTGCCTGGAACGAGAAATAGCCCAATGGGCCCACCAACGTAGATCAATCGTAGACCGACAGCACCTCAGGCGAACATTTTACCACTGGGATACATCAAGCCATCATCGTTAAAACGATGCATTTTAGAAAAACTTTATATATGTCTTTGCTTCTTGAAAAAATTTAATACTTCTATTTGGAACAACAGTTACTGTATTATAAAATCACCTGTTAGGCATCAATACAAATTACAAACATGCACCATTTGGTCTAAGTTAGATTTATTCTTCTTTAACAACTCTATTGACAATTGTTTCACACCTCCCATGATTTCGATAGTCCATCAACAGTTCAGGTTTCTTAGTGAACCCTAGTAAAACCTTGTTATAAAAAATCCTGCAGTGATGTTCAGCACACAATAATATAATATATTATTAACAGATGAAATAAAGTCAGGTTTTCGTTAACCAACTACAAGAACATTTTCATCAAGGAACGAATATTCTGGCACCTCCAGATTGAGGGGGGCGGGGCCTTTCCTGATTCGACCAGAACCATCATAATGAGATCCATGGCACGGACAGTAGTATCCACCAAAGTCACCTGCATTGGCAATCGGAACACAACCTGTAAACACAACAGAAAATATACATCAAGAAACATAGGGAAATATAACCAGTATAACCCACGAGATTCATAATTTCACGTGCACAATGAATGACGTAATTTTTGTAAGCGACGTCATAACAATGCAGCTTCCCCAGTCTTACATGTTGCTATGTGTAATCCCTTTCAAAAATGCTGTAATTTCTTTAATGACGTCAGTTCGTCATCTCCTAGTTACTTTGAAATGATTTGACATGGTCTAGCTTGTTATTCATAAAAATAACATAATGGATAATATAGAAATTATTACACTCTCATGGGAATTGTACCTATTTTACGGAACTTGCTTTTGCTTGGGTAATACAACAGGGCTAGCTCTGGCACTCAACAAATTCGCCAATTGTGAATTTCGAAAGCAGTTGACGAATTTTATTTTCAGTTGGCGAAATAATTCTGACATTTTTTAGAAAATAACTTGATTTCTGCAATTTTTAAAGTTTAATGGACACTTTGGCGTTTTGCTAACCCAATCATGTACAAGAAAACACTTGTTTCGTAAAATCTACTACAAATCTTGATATAATCTCTATCATGGATATATATATGTAAAACATAGATCTTTGAATTCACTGACCTAAAATGTTTTAATAGACCCTAAAAATATGTTTCTATGTTAAATGGGAGTGGAGATATATAGAGAAAATATTTGAAAATGATGGCCATTTTGAAATCAAAATGGCCGACTTGACAGTGGTTAGAAAAAATGCTACCAATGGATTTCTGGTTCAGGTAGGTCATGGGAACATATGACCAAAATGTTATTAACTTGAGCAAAAAAAATGCCACCTTCAAAAAATGAACATAACTCCCTAGGACTAACAATGGCAGGAACAAAGATATTGTGTTGGTCAGAACCTAGTAATTATTGTTAGCTGTTATCTAGTTTTTTCTCTTAATTTCTGCATTTTAACCTACTGTACCTCGATGGTAGCTTGTTCTAACTAAGCAGGGCACATGTCTGAAAACTGCATGTTGCAGGTGGAACCCCTTTTTTGATGTTAACACTTTTAATGTTTGATTACGGTTGGGAGGGTCCAAATTTCTTTGCAATCTGGCTTCAGATAACCATGTCACCAAAACGTAAACCGTGTATTCTGCAATGTGGTCAAACCCTGCCATATCTGAATGATAGCATATCCACAAGACATAGCGAGATGCCTGCAAGTGAGCCATTTTGTCATCCATTAACTGCAAGAGTGTTTCCATACCAACAATCGCACACACAAGGATAAACAGTAAAGAAAATGTGTAACCGAAAAGAAATAAAATATGTTATATTTAACTAGTTGGACCAGTGCTGTATATAGCAGATATCTGTTATTAATATCTGCTGTCAAATTCATTTGTCAAGTTAAGTTTTTAAATACAACCCACTTTTGGCATACTACCGGTATGTAAAATGCAATGAATAGTCGCACACTCCATTCTATTTACATGTCCAGCAATTTCCACCTCGGGATCCTTGTATTTGGTATTAAGAGTTTTTATTGATGAAAATAAAATGATGCATTTTAGACATATTGTGTTAACGGACCAGGAAGTGTGGTCTTTTCTTCATTTGTTGGTAAATGTGACATCACTGGTTTGCGCGTGCTCGCGAGATTTAGAAATATTGTGACGTGTGCAACTACTGATTACTCTACAACATACAAACTAAACTGTTTCTCACCTAAGTGTGTGCACACTCCAATAAGGATCAGCCATTCAGGTTTCTGCGTTCGGTCGCTGTCGTGCTCTGCATGACGCAGTTCACTCATGCTGACTTTACTCTCCAACTCGATCTCATCGGGCGTTCGGTGGCGGACAAACAGGGGCTTGCCTCTCCACTTAAACGTTATGTTCTTTCCCTCGGGGATCTCGGACAGCTTGATTTCAATCTTGGCCAACGCAAGAACATCAGCTGACGCATTCATACTGGAAACAAACTCGTACACTACTTCCTTGGCGGCATATGTCCCAGTGATGCTTCCTCCTGTTAAAAACAATGCACAGATATATATAGAGCATGCTGATTCATTAACCATCGGCTATCGGATTGCAAACATATGTAAATACTTGTAGAGAGAAAACCTGCTCCATTTTTCCATTAACTAGAAGCATGCAATTTTTTATGTGCACCATCCACACACAGGATAGCACATACCACAAATTTTTATATACCAGTCATGGTGCACTGGTTGAAAAAAAGATCAAATGATGGGAATCAATTCTAGACCGGCTGCACATCAGGAAAACACTTTACCACTGGGCAACGTCCTGCCCCATAGGGAGAAGTCAATTCTCTTACATCTTCAGTGCTAGTTTAGGGACTCAATTACTTCGTTTTTCACAAGATGCAAGGTTTCTAGAATTTTGATAAAATCCACTAGCCATGGGATCAATGATTTACCGTAAATTTTTTACTAACCACAATTAAAAATTCACTAGCCCTACTTTAGTTTAAGTTTATAAAATTTTACTAAATAATAGTAATAATTAGGAGAGGGAGATAAAGAGGGAGATAGAGCTTAAAAACACTAAGATTGGGGGTTGGGGTGGGGGGCAGGATATTCATATTTACAAAATAAGACTTAACTGCAACATTTGACAAAGAAAAATTCACTAGCCATTGGGCATGGCATTAGTAGTTATTTACTAGCCCAACATTGAATATCACTAGCCATGGGAGTGGGGCTACCATAATCTAGAAGCCCTGTCTGGCATGACAATAGTAGTTATTTACTAGCCCAACATTGAATATCACTAGCCATGGGAGTGGGGCTACCATAATCTAGAAGCCCTGAGATGATAACATATAACATTCACTCCCACAACCCGACATAAAAGTAAAACCAGTTTTTTAAAGTTAAAGTTAGTTCAAAAGAGAACATATCTGTCGACCACAAAAGGTAGAACATCAGCATGCAAATTAGACAACTGTAAACAAGACTGCTCACTATACCAGTACCAAAATTAACAAGCTGCTAATGTGTTTGCCTTTTCAATACTCAAATTTTGAATTTTGGCAAGGTCACTTAAAACAAAAAAAAGAGAGAATAATTTAGTACTGGTCAGATAAAGTACATGCCCATGGAAAATAAAAATAAAATTAAATAATGTAACAAAAGTCAAATTTGTCCATAGTTCTACAGACATTGGAATAAGTCGATAATGGTAATTCAGGTTACCATTTGTCAAGAAAGTCTAGAACAGTACTTCGTTCTCCCCAAAATATACTAAACAAGAACTACACAAACTAAATTTTGATCATTTGAGTGTTATTTACATACACATACAGTATTAGTACAGTGAGAATAGTGATATATATATTTATTATATTATATTTAGTGAAATATCTTAAAATATCAGTGGAATAAAAGTGTTATCAGTCACTCTTAAATGTGTTATCGTCACTGTAGAAAGTGTTATGCTGCTGGCATTTTAAAAATAAAGGTGAATTGCCAAAAGTTATATAATAAATAGAAAATTTCATATTTTTTGTCAAAGAAAAAGAAAGAAATGTTTTATTTAATGATACACTCAACACATTATTTTACGGTTATATGGCGTCAGACATATGGTCAAGGACCACACAGATTTTGAGAGAAAGCCCGCTGTCGCCACTACATGGACTACCCTTCCGATTAGCAGCAAGGGATCTTTTATTTGCGCTTCCCACAGGCAGGATAGCACAAACCATGGCCTTTGTTGAACCAGTTATGGATCACTGGTCGGTGCAAGTGGTTTACACTTACCCATTGAGCCTTGCGGAGCACTCACACAGGGTTTGGAGTCGGTATGGTGGATTAAAAATCCCATGCCTCGACTGGGATCCGAACCCAGTACATACCAGCCTGTAGACCGATGGCCTACCACGATGCCGGTGTATTTTTTGTCAAATGTGATCTCATGAAGTTTGCAATCATATCTCACGAGTCACGCTTGCGCAATATTTGACAAAAAACATGAAATATCACATATATATATATATATATGAATTAGGAGTGCAATGCTACAGTCAAAACTGTATTGCAATATAGTTGATATTATTTAAATTTAATATTTATGGGTTGTTTTTTTAATGAAAACAGAAGGCATAACTTTTTAATGATCTTTATTAGTTTCAGCTGTTAGGCTAAATGTTTTCGGCCATTTTGTTATTTTTTTTAACACAATACTAGTCTACTAGAACACCAGTGTGACAGTGTCAAACTATTTATAAATTATCACATTCGGAAATCCTTATTATCGGGCTTTTCCGTTGCTGCTCGCTTGACATGGAAATGTACGTATTGAGTCGCAATGTTTCGGCAGATCGACCGAACCAGAGCCGATGTATTTTGAACGATCGGTTGAAGTATTCCGAGTTCAGTGAAAAACAGTGAAGTGCGATTCTCATTTGTTGGTTTATTTGTTTGAAGATGATAGCCGTAGCCGTATTCCAACGTAAATGAACAATGAATGATAATGTGTAAGTAACAAAACATTTATTTGTAACTGGTTATTTTCATTGGACTTTTAACACCTTTTGTTTAGAAATTAGAACCAAGTATAACCGACCTATCACTTCGTCTGCCAACAAGTAAGCCGACAACGCTTGACGTGATTGTTACATTTCCTGTCATCACCAATTAATAAAATGAGGTGGTTTTTGTTTGTTTGCTCATTTCAAGTCAAATAAGATACAAGGAAAAAAATAGCGTATAAAAATCGCGATAGGCAAAACTGTACTGCGGTTCGTATCGAGCTGATCAATTATCGCGGTATACCGGTTTATCGTTGCAGCACTAATATGAATGAAGAAATATTGGATTTGAATGATGAATTGATCAGTGTGTCTGTGAAGGGATTTTATAACATTAAATAATGAATATATAAACGTTATGAGGTTACCAGGTCTGTACTTCGTGGTAACCTGTAAATGGGTTACCAGACACATTGCTTACTTCAGTGCCTGGTTCTAACCCATAGTATTTCCCCCAGCTTGTCTTAGCATGGTGCTGAGCTATGCCTCAATCGTCTTGCTCCATATTGCTTTAATACATGCTTCCCTGAGATCAAACAAGCCTTTTTGAATAATTAATTCTAAAATTGCCCTTCTAAAGCACTCAGAATATGCACTAATATATATTTTGTCATTAATTTATTAAAGTAAGCACATTAATTACGTTTATTTTTATTTCAACAATTTTTCTGTCTTTAATGCAAAAAAAAAAAGGTGCCCCAAAAGTGTTTAGTTGCCTTGTCTAATTTTTAGTCAAAACACAAAAAAGAAAGAAATGTTTTTATTTAACGATGCACTCAACACATTTTATTTACGATTATATGGCGACAGACATATGGTTAAGGACCACAGAGATTTTGAGAGGAAACCTGCTGTCGCCACTACATGGGCTACTCTTTCCGATTAGCAGCAAGGGATCTTTTATCTGCGCTTCCCACAGGCGGGATAGCACAAACCATGGTCTTTGTTGAACCAGTTATGGATCATTGGTCGGTGCAAGTGGTTTACACCTACCCATTGAGCCTTGCGGAGCACTCACTCAGGGTTTGGAGTCGGTATCTGGATTAAAAATCCCATGCCTCGACTGGGATCCGAACCAGCCTGTTGACCGATGGCCTAACCACGACGCCACCGTAGTGAAAACATAAAGCCAACAGTAAAGCTGCCTGCAATGATTACCTCCCACCATTAAATACGTGAAGGCTTTCCTGGCCATTGCGGTCTCTTGAGACGGTTTGCTGGCATCCTTCACTGTATTTCTGCGGTAAAAGTCGAAGTCTGGAACTTGAATATCAGTGTGTGCAAAGCGCACCTGTTGGGTAGCTGTAATGACAAATAATAATATATTTTTACTGATTTTTTCTAACAAGAGAAAAAACTACATACTGTACGAATACAAACATGGCACTGCTTGCAGGTACATGTATGTCAGGGATTCTATAATGTTTGTAAAATCCACTAGCCATGGGATCAGTGATTTAAAAAAGTTACTGGCCACGATTAAAAAATCACCAACCCTACTTTACTTTAAATTAATACAATTTTACTAAATAATAGTAATAATCAGATTTGGGGTGGGGGCAGGATATTCATATTTGCAAAATAGACTTAACACAGGGCTAGCTCTGGCAGTCACCAAATTCGCCAATTGCGAATTACAACAAAAATTGGCAAATTTTATTTTAATTTGGCAAAATAATTTCATGAAATAATTGATATTTTGTTATAAAATAACTGGGTTTCTGCAGTTTTTGAAGTTTAGTAGACAATTTGGCGAAATATTTTGCTGACCCAGAGCCAGCCCTGTTTAACAGCAACATTTGACAACAAAGTTTCACTAGTCGTCGGGCATGGCAATAGTAGTTATTTACTAGCCCAACATTGAATATCACTAGCCACGGGAGTGGGGCTACCATAATCTAGAAGCCCTGTATGTGATGGAAAGATTTTCTTATTTTTCTGTCAGTTGGTTTAAGACGTCTACTACAGCTTGAATGGTTCTAAATGTGTGTGTCCAGTTTATTGCTGCTCCATTTAAGTGGGCCGGGCTGTCCCGCTATTGCATTCTGCCACCCTGCTTTCATGTTTTGCCACATGTTCTGCTGTGCCCCCCCCCCCCCCCCCATTGTTTTTCTGCATTTCTCTTTATTTTACTATATTTTACAACACCCAGCTCTGCTATTTCAAAATGCAGACATTTTTCACACACTGATTTTTTTTTTATCAGTCTGCACACTGGAAACAAGCTGCTGTGTGTACGGAAACGCAACTGACGAAAACATCAGTGAATGCCTGACCAACAACATCTCCGGTTCAACAAATGCTACATAAATGATAAAAGATAAGTCGGTTTGTATTTCGTACCAAATACTGAGGAACAAAATAAGGAGTATGTCTTTACACAAAGTCGACCAGGGTTAGCTTTGACACTTGCCAAATTCGCCAATTTTAAAAACAATTAGCACATTTTATTTGGGCAAATACTGAGGAACAAAATAAGGAGTATGTCTTTACACAAAGTCGACCAGGGTTAGCTTTGACACTTGCCAAATTCGCCAATTTTAAAAACAATTAGCACATTTTATTTTGGTAAAATAATTTAATGGTTAATTGATATTTAATTAACATTTTGTTACAAAATAACTGGATATCTATAAAATTTTGAAATTTAATTGATAATTTGGGGGAATTTTCTCTTTTTTTTTTTTTTTGGAAGAGTATGGTGTTGCGCGGCCGTCGTCCTTTAATTTTCACCCAGCGAGAATACTGAAAGTCATTTCATACCATAAAACAGATGTGATATTACCCTGGTAGTGCCTTTTATAAAATAACATTACATTTCAAACCCTATAAATGCAAACATCAACTGCAACTGACTTTTTTTTTTCTTTTCTTTATTGACTTTATAAACCATTTAATTTTGTGAATTAACATATGTGAAATCGATGTCTAAAAACACTGTTTTGGTCCTTGTTTCTTTTGTGTGTGACTATTTGCAAATTGTAACTGAAGAAAAGAAACAAGTAAACATTTTGAAAAGAAGGCCTAATAAATAAATTAAAAAATTCTTGATCTATTATCTTGGTTCGTGGTTTTTGACAGTTACATTAATTACCAGGTCATTGCTACATAATCAATGTAGGTGACAACCCGTAGAAGTTGGCATGCAGTTAGTAAATACCAAATGAGGGTCTGGTCAACTCAGGTAAAATGGAAATAACCTGTTCTGAATTTCCAACAGCTGTAGCGAGAAATAGCCCAATGAGCCCACCGACGGCGATCGTCACTGGGGTGAGTTGGTAACATGTTAGGGACTATTGACTACACTAACTGGTTGAGTGGACCTGTAAATGGAAAGAACTGACCTAGTCTCATCCATTTGTACGATAATAGGGTATATGCGGAAACACATCATAATTCATATATGTTTATAACTTAAAAATCTCTGGATTATGCGTTTCCTACCGCAATAACATTACATACGTCGTATGAAATAAATACAATATAATCGACGAATCAAACAATTCAAACTCACACGCCAAGCCAGAAGTGACACGGAGTTGGGTCTTGGCCGTCCGTTTTGACATTGAGAAATCCGTCTTCATTATGGGTGGACGGGCGGTTATAGACTCCGACTGGAGGATCACTCCCTGCACGGTCGCCTTTAATGAATTCGGGACAACCTGGTAAATCGCCGACATCACCTGCGCCTTTGGAATTGCGGATATCATCTTGTAAAGTTTTCGAAATAATAACAAGAACGTGATTCGACCTACTGGTCGTGTTTCTTCTTTTCTTGTTCACGTTCTACGTATTTTCCGCCCTGCGATGAAGAGATCCGCTTTATGAGTGCAAAATTCCACCTTCAACAAATAACTCTACGACATTCGTTCGAGTCAGGGAATGAAAGAAAATTTGGATCAACATGAATAAAGTGTTAAAAACTGACCCACATAATCTTAAAACAGATCAACTTTTTAAGTTAGATAGAAGAAATAAAATGAAAATCAAACATGCAAAAAGAAAAACCCGGATAACTAGGATAACTAGGCCTGTTTGAAAAGGCTAAGTAAAATTAATTATATATTGTATAAGTTGCCCAGGTAATTAAAAGTTAAGGTTTGTTTTATTTAACGACACCACTAGAGCACATTGATTAATCATCGGCTATTGGATGTCGAACATCTAATTGGTAATTCTGACAAGTATATCGACCTGCCGTAGTCACCTAGTCTTCAACGAAAACCCGCTAAATTTGTTTTGGAACAGGGAAGGGGTGAACACTTTTCCTCAGTTTGTTGGAAATGCCGTATTTGAACACCTGAAATACATTTTTAGTTTAGGAGAATATGCCTCCGATTCCCCCTAACAGGTCCAGGTCGTTTGAGACATTGAAGTTCCTTCTCACCGGGCCATCAGACTGACAGTGGTACCACCACTTTCAAATCGCATTCACAGTTTGATTTTACAAAATATCGGGGGTTTTTTGGTACAATGTTGCTGAATGACCATGTTTGTTATTATGTTCCTGAAATAGGACAGAATGCCCAAATGCACCCTAAAACAAATTTAACGCACGTTGTGGCACGTTGTCCGACCAGATTTTGGCGAATGCACGTGAAACTCGGGGGAAAAGATTGGGTTAGTGATAGGTATTTAAAGCTGCAATGCTCGCAATGATGCCTCATTTCCATTTCCATTTCGACGTAGACGAGTTACAAGATACAAGACTAAGCCTACCGAATCGAAACATTACAATAGGCTGCCTCCAGTTAGGTGAATCGCAGTCAGCAGTCGCACGCCACATGAATGTCCATCAGAGCACCATTTCACGTCTCTGGGAAAGGTACCAGCCGTTTCAATCAGATGAGGACCGGCCCAGAAGTAGAAGATCTCGCATAACAACTGCAGCACAAGCTCGCTACATCCGGATTCTGCACTTGCGTGCACTTCCGAACTGCCACAGCAACGAAGACTGCTGGACGCATACCTGGTTTGAGAAGGGCGTCTGCACAAACCATACGGAACCAACTTCGAGAAGCTGGTTTACGGGCTAGGAGACCGTATGTTGGCCCCGTCCTGCGACGTCAACATCGACATTTACGTGTTCGCTGGTGCACGAATGTACAGGAGTCGAACTTGGGGAAACTGGCGGTGAGTATGGCTCAGCGACGAGTCGCGGTTCCTACTACAGCGACGTGGTGAACGACAACGTGTTTACAGACGCTGCAATGAACGTTTTGCCAACAACTGCGTCGCCCATGTTGACAGATTCGGTGGAGGGAGTGTCATGATGTGGGGAGCCATCTCATACACCGGCAGAAGTGAACTTGCGTTCGTACAAGGCAACCTGACAGCTGTACGCTACCGGGATGAAATTCTTCGCCGTCACATGCTTCCCATTTTGGATCGACAGAGAGAACTCTTTCAGCAGGACAATGCCAGGCCGCATACGGCACGTGTAACAATGGATTTCCTACAGAATGAAAACATTAATGTGCTGCCATGGTCATCAAGATCGCCAGATCTCAACCCCATTGAACATATATGGGACGAACTGGACAGACGTGTACGCCAACATGACCCGGAGCCTCAGACGCTTCCGCAACTGTCACATGCACTGCAGGAAGAATGGGCTAGGATTCCACATGCCCGGATTCAGAGACGCATTCAGTCTATGCCAAGGAGATGTCGCACAGTGATTGCTGCTGCTGGTGGCCATACAAGGTACTGATTTCAGCCCCCTCGTGCGGCGCTGTTTGGTGACGAAAACGCCTCTACTGCCGTCATCCATAGCAAGAACATTGTCACATACTCATGTCAAATTTGACTGTGATACGATCATAAATAACGAAATTATGCCACTTTGTATTAAAGAGATAATTCCATGAATATTTCGTCTATGCGTTTCTTTTTTTTGACAGAGTATATATTAAAAGTTGGGGTACTAACTTTGAACCCATGGGGCATGGACGTACGGACTCCCATTTTTATATATGGAGAGGCCCATTTTCGCCCGAATTAAACTAAAATGCCACAGTCTGAATAACATTTATTCATATTATACTATATTAAAAAAAAACTTGGGAGAAAATTTAGCATTGTACTTTAAAAGCAAGCTACATTCAGTGACATTAGTTATGCATTTTATTTTGTATGGAAAATTTCCTGTTATTTATAATGATTAATGATGCATGAGTTAAATCCAGTGTCTGATTTCATTTTGAAAGTCACAAGTTTCTTCTTTTTAAACAGCACAAGTTTCTTCTTTTTAAACAGCAAATTGCTAAACATTTTTGTCTTAGTATAGCATTACTACCAAACAGCTATGTTAGGGTTGCCAAAAAATCATTATGCATTTTCACATGGATTACAACTAATATTTGAGCCTATTTCACTAAATATCGTAAACTTACGTTTACGTGCAAAACTACTCTTACGATGTTTAGTGAAACTGGGTCCAGTTCATTTTCCCCGAATGTAGCCTATCCATCGTTTCTGCCCGGGTCTACCAGGATTTACAAAAAGAGGAAAAAAAATAAAAAATAAATAAAAGGAGAGATTTATTATTTTATAAATTAGTACCAGTATTACAATATAATTTGCGGTTAAATGAAGTTGGACATGATTAATGATCAAACAGATAGAAAGAAAAACCGCTTGAACCAGATGAGAAAATCGGAGTTAATGACGGGGATAGATCCTAGATCGATCGCGCCTTTGCACGCACAGGGCATCATTAAAGGTTAAAAAAAAAAAACCCAAAAACTCCCAACAAAAAAAATGAAAAAAAGAAAAAAAGAAAAGCTGTCTGGATCGGTTTAAAGACAACGCATATTTCATGTTGTCTGCTGCGGGATCTGTAGTTCGCGCCAACTCAAGACACATTTTTGTCACGTTCGAAAGAAAAAAAAGAAGTTTGTTTTGTTTAACGAAATCACTTGTCACGTTTAATTCAGTGCGTCTTTTTTTCTCTTTTTTTTGACGGATACCATACTCGCCAGACCCAGACCCAGACCCAGGCACTACAGTAGGGGTCCGTGGTTAAAATCTCCATCGAAGTTGATTTATCTGTTACACACATGTAAGGGAAACGGAATTAAGTTGTGTTGAAAATAGGTGATATGGATTTATTTTTTTAATAATTAATGTTATATGGGATATAGATTTGTTTATTTGGTAATATTTTGGGTATTGTAATTTGGTAAATATATTTTGTAATTAGTGTAGATTAAGTTGGGTATTAATTAAGCATTGGCTGAATTATTATTATATTAAAGTTAAATTATTTAAGATTGTTATTTTGAGAAGTCCTGAGTAGACTATATTAAAGGGGAAGTACTACATATAATGGCCAAGGCCGGCTCTTGTGCCCATGACAGGCGTGCGCTACAACAGCTTATTCTGAATGTGCACGTAAAACCCTATGACTTGACCTGACCTGACATATCTAGGTGGTCGGGCTGCTGGCGCTCCCTTAGGCGTGCGCTACAACAGCTTGTTCTGAATGTGCACGTAAAACCCCATGATATGACATGACATATCTAGGTTTTACTTGGGAGATAGCCAAAGGTACCACGCATGCCTAACTTCTGTTCGAGTAGACCATGTCTTTTGTTCTGTTAGGTTTGGTAACAGTGGTTTAATGGTTGTGTTAGGTTTTGTAATAGTGGCTTAATGATTGTGTGGTTTTGTATTAGCGATTTTGTTCGCAGCAGAAAGGTACTATGTTTGCCTGAGCTACGTCTTGTTTATTAGGTTGTATGGAGTTTTGAGGTGTTAATTGTTAAATTTGGGGTAGGATGAAAGGTTTGAAGCAATCTTATTCTTAATCAATGTTTTGTTATTTTATGTCAAGTGTAAATAAAAGTTGACGTAGTTAATTTTGTGTTTTCATTTCGTCTTCTGCACTAGACCTTAGTAAAACTCTTCATCACAGACAGCTACTTTGAAAGCCAGATCAGATAAATCGAATCTGGGAAACTAATAAACGGATTTAAGATACACAGAGAGATCTAGGGATTCCCGTTACACACACAAAACAAACACCCGAAAGTCGTGTAATACATTTTATTTGACATACGATCAACGTTTGGTCATAAGTGTTCAATATCGTATCCAGAGGAAGACGTTTTGCCAGCTGTAGACAAGTAATTTAGAAGAAAATATTTTATAATATTAGTCCAGAAACCACAAATATATTTCGTACAAACAAAACACAATATTTTAGTTTTTTCTGTGGAATCATTTCAAATGGAACTGTCTCTGATGTAACACATGTAATAGTTACAAAAATGTCCATGTTAAACCCATTTTCCTTGAATTATTGTTTCACAAACAACAGTACTTCTAATTGATTTTATTTAGTATACGATCTGTACTTTGTAACTAGGATACAGCTAAATATAAGTATTGCTTGCACGAACTAAATTAATATTCTGAAATTGTACGAAAATAAGTATATTCGTTGGAAAAAACCTGCCTGCATTGATTAATATTCATAAAGCAATAACTGTATTCTTGGCCTTATCTTAGTTTAGAATATGGGATTGGATTGGCTAGGACAAATGTAATGACCTGTTTCCAGCCTTCTGATCGGTTCAGCCAAGTAAATCAACTACACCCACAAAGGCAACATCTCCAGATCTTACTGACTCTACTTTGGCCTGAATGTATTAACAGTCTGACATGGGTCAACATGTCTTTGATCAGGAACATTCTGCCTGTTTTGCCAGATTGGTACGGTTTTGCCAGTTACTGAAAATCACCTTGACACCAATTATGATTAGGAGCAATTAGTAAAAAAAAACAATAACAAAAGTTTAACTTTATAGAAGTTTTCATTTATTAGTAACAAATTAAAAAGTATATTTCATGTCTGTGTATATGTAATGAAAAGTGTTGTGTGTGTGTGTAAGAAAAATAACATTTGAGTATCTATGACCAAATCTGATTTTTTTTTTTTAAATGGCAAGAAATTATTAATTCAAGGACAGAAAAATTCTTCTTCTTATTTATTTTATATATATATATTTTTTTTATCAAAATATCACATTGAGGGAAAAAAACAACACCACACTATTAGTTGTGTAAGGCATCTGCAAGACATGCTGGTAAAAACTACAAAATATGTGGTTACATATCAAAATAGTTATACAGCTTTAGGCCTAATTGCATATTAAGTGTTTGTACGTATCTGCCAAGCAGGTTAACAATGACAATTTACAAACCTTTCACTAACAAATGAATACGAACAATAATTTATTCTGAGGTTTGACAACAAACTGTATATACAAACAACACTTTACTATAACATTTCATTACATTACATACAACTAAAATACAATACAAGTTTTTCAAAATACAACTGACTTTTACGTAACCATTTTCATTAGTGTTGTCCACTTGTAATGGTATACCTGTAAAGGGAATACCTCAAACAAAATGTACGATGTGCACTGCACACAACTATTACGTTCCATACACATACATGTTAATACAAACTTGTACACTAGTCAGGCTGGAAGACTTTTAGTAACAGTATTTTTAACAAAACAAATATGAACTCAAAGCATTCATTTAAAAAACTTCATAATTTTTTTTTATATATAGTCGAGTATATTATAAATTACTTGTATATAAATACATTTATACATAAACAGTTTTCTATTTAAATTATTTCAATTTCATAATGGAACAAATAAAATAACATCATAATTTTAATTTATGATCAAGAAGAGATGTTCCTTAATTAAATATAATTACTTATAATGCTAATTTATGATCAAGAAGAGATGTTCCTTAATTAAATATAATTACTTATAATGCTAATTTGTTGTAGAATTGTTCTTTCTGATAAAAAACCAACAACAAAACAACAACAATATTGAGAAGTTACAGTTTATAAACTATAAAAGAACTAGTTACTGTATTATTTTGAACATATATGATATATGTATAACTAATGTTGATAGTTTTCCCCTATGGCACTCACTGTCCACTAAAAAGTACTCAACCGCCAATGAATTTCATCTCAACACACCATTAAGTGCCAAACTACACCATGTACATTAATAAAACTTCCAATATATGGTTAATAGCAACTAAATGAACTCTTCTTATACACACGACACCATTTCCAAACTGTTCAATACAAATATAAAACTGTATTTTACAAATGGATTAACAATGATATTAGGGAACATGATGAACGAAATAAGATTTCAGGTTTATGTTATTTATGGACATGATATAAAAGTGCTTGGGTGTCAAGTTTCACGGTGTACTTTACTTCCTATGACTAGTAACTAGCACCAGTTTACAATTTCATTACATTACAAAGCGCAAGCTTACACAGTGAACACCTTACAGCACAGACGTAAAGCCTCGAGTATCGATTCAAATCTACAACTAACAGTATATACACTTATGTTCAATTCCTGGTTAAAAAACGTATTCCGATACAGAATTTAATGAATGAGGTCCAAATTTACGAAGCCTGTTTTTCATAAACGCAGGTGTTTAAGTATTCTAAATGTATGTAGTTACGTGTGTACAAGTCCTAAACAGGATTTGTCAATTCGGCCCTGAATGGGCAACACACTCCAGCACAAAGAATACATCGGCTACTAGGTGTCAAAGGTGCAGGCGCAGATTCAGGCAGGTGCCCAAGCCCTCTCTATCATTAGTCAAGTAATTAATTTTACCTTTGTCTAAGGTGAGGAGTCTTGTTTATTGATGCCAATGAACTACAGTACATTAACATTGCATGTTACACACCCACCCCCATTAAACATCCTAGATCCACACCTTGTATGTCACAGACTACTCTGTGTACAAATTTGTATTTTGATATGGACACATGACCAAAGCAAAAATAAAAGATGAACCAAACAATAAGATGGCATCTTACCGGGGATACAGTTGAAAATGTTGTTCTAAATGACAGGTTAACAAAACAAAGTTGTTCAGAAAGGTAGAGCACGGATTGGAAGACAAATATTAACCATACAACACCTAACTTGATTCTACCACCATCAAGGCGAACTAAAAACAATACAAACAGTAACATTATGCAGACAATTTCTTTGGAAGACGATCTCTGTGCTCTATTAACAAGTGATGCAATATTTTGGCAACAGACCCCAAGCATGGCAGAATACATTATGTTGCACTGCATCAGGACTGTAGACCAAGCATGGCTGATGAGAAAATAAATACAAACAAAACAGATGCAGGTGTTTGGCATGAGCCTGCGTACCATCATGCAGGTATCACAAATTCTAGTGTCTCGGTCGACACTTACACATTGTTTTCAACAGTTCTTTCACTAACACTGTACGTACCCAGGCTAGCAGTGTTTCTTGCACTCCCATTGAGAAGACACTGTGAGATCTATGATATCACATGGGATGATATTCAATATAATATGTTGGATACCAACTTAAAAAGACATCTGATTGGCTGCTCCATGGGAATGAGCTACAATTGCATCCAAATTGTCAAATGAAATTAACACTATAGACATTGATGGCTAATAACAATGCACAAACTGAATGTGCAAAAGATGTAAATAACTGTTGAAAAGTTATTATAATTTTTAAACCTTGTTTTTGATGGAATGTCCCATTAGATACTATTTAACTCACTGATTAAAAATGTACCCATCCTGCTTTTCACTTGTTAGATACACCTTGAAGCAATTGGTAAGATAATATTTCTACAAGATAAATATTATTTAAAGACCACTGGTGTAGTATTCTCTATTTTTCAACAGGTGTGCCATTACAATTCCATATGCCACTGCATTGGCCAAACTGTCAACGTTGTCTAATGCACATTACATTTTTCTTTTCTAAAAAAACCCCAAAGTTAACATTACAATAAATCTATTGTTGGGTTTGCTTTTAATGTTTTTGGCTGTAAGTTAGTGTGCTATTATTTAGAAAATGGCAAGGAACACTGGTGTAGGTACCATAATACAAACTAAAGTAAGTCGGTAAACACAGATATTGGTTGACTACATTGTAGGTAATACAATATACACAAGCACACAATATTTTTAAAATGTGAGCGACTTTACTAAATATCCCACACGACAAATTAAAGAGAATTGGTCAATGGTTTGAGACAAAATGATATGTAAGAAAAAGTTTGTTCTGTTAAATGACACCACTAGAACACATTGATTAATTAACCACTGGCTAATATGACAAATATTAGTGTCGCAGAAGAAACCTGACACCTCTATGCAAATAAACTTGCGCTGTACATTCTTATGGTGATTTAGAGCAAAGTGAGTGCCCATGTGACACGTTGGTACTGATTAATAACATGTAAGTTTAATGTCCTGACTGGACTCATCATATGATCAAACTAAAGTTCTGTGGCATCAGATTTAGTAAAAAAAAATTATTTTAGACACAGTTGCTGGCTACCATTTTGTCGTCGACGATTGCCGAAGTATTACACACAGTCCCCTCTAGACCTCGCCTACAACATATCAATAAGGGGAGGGCTAGAGGTGACTCGAGCTAGATACAAGTCAAATATCCATGTGTTTCTTAAAACCTAGTAATACACATATATTTGCAGATACAAACATTAGTGTTTCTTAATGCATGGCAAGAGTCTTTGACCAAATCTCTTTAAAATGACTGGGTGGACATTTTGACAAATGTTCCAACTTGAGCACAATCCACCGAAAACCAGTTTCATAAATAACCTTCGGTTGAAGCTAAATTTAATATAAATATCAAAACCTCCCAAAAGTAAAGTGCAATTACAGCTAAAAATGTAATAAAAAACCCTACATTTTTAGTTTAAAAAAAATCACAGGTAACTGTCGGATTACAATTTATAAAATAAAAATTAATGATATGTGACTATCGTCAAACACAACCAAAATAATCACCTTTAGAAAGAGAACAACCTAAATGACCCTACCTAATAATCACTGTATCTAACAGTAGTGTAATTCATACACAATGTAATCATCATGGCTCACAGATTCTGAAATACAATAACTATACACATAAATTCTGATACAAATTGTAAATGTAAATGGATGTGAATACATGTGCAGTTATGTACACTGTTGTGCGACTTGCCAACTGTGGCGGGATGAGTTAAGTAAGGCACCTGTATGTTACCAAGGCTTTGGTAAAATGTCACATACACACAACAGAACGGAACGAGACCCCAATCCTTTGACTAGCATGTACCTGTACAAGTGTGTTCTGGCCAATACGGTGTCCCAGCACTTTTCGGGCAACACCCACCAGCCTTTCTCGTCCTCTGCCATTAATAAACCTGGCCTACTACATGGCACTATCTAATGATCACAAACAGACAGTATAGGGGCATCAAAGATGTCTCTTTAACAGTGCCAGAAGTGACCACCAAACACTAAAACTAAGCCCACGACAAAAGCTGGAGTAAATTGAGAGATTATAGTAGAAATGTCAAAAGTTGGAAAGACAAGGACTGGGATGTAGTGAAGGGTAGACAAGGAATGTTAAAGAACAGGAGGTGTTAAGAGGGCATGAAGCGAAGTAAGAGATCAATGGAAAGCAAGAGGAAGTAAAGGAGATCAGTGGAATTTTGAAAAAGATTCTATTGTATTCTACTGTAACACAATAATGAAAACCCCCCAGCTAAAAACTAACTCCAAATCAATATACAGTGTATATCATGGGGTTATTGTTGAGTCTCATTCAGTTCTGTTCTATAATCAGTTTTAGGTTTTACCAACAATCCAGGAAACTGCTACGGTCACATGGGTAAACAGACTATGTTCACAATATTCACAATATTTACATTTTGACATGATCCTCATTTAAACAATATTCAAACTTTGATAAGATCTTCATTTTGACAACGTTCTTATTTTGACAAAATCCTGCACTGACACCATCTTCATTTTGACAATATCCTCATTTTAAAATGATCTTTTCAACAATATCCTTATTTTAAAATGATCTTCATTTTGACAATATCCTCATTTTAAAATGATCTTCATTTGAACAATATCCTCATTTTAAAATGATCTTCATTTTGACAATATCCTCATTTTAAAATGATCTTCATTTCGACAATATACTCCTTTTAAAATGATCTTCATTTTAACAATATCATGATTTTAAAATGATCTTCATTTTTAACAATATCATCATTTTAATAATATCTTCAAGTTGACAAGATACTGATTTGAACAATGTCTTAAATTAAACAGCATCCTCATTTTGACAATATCACGATTCTGAAATAAATATCCACTAACTTCTACAACTTGAATAATCGGAAAATAAATGACTTAAGAAAACAATTCTATGTTCATGCACTTCACTTGTTCAGTCGAAAGAAGCGAAAAAGAACAAACAGTGCTGAAACAACTAGTCCTGTAGTTCAGTAACATACAGATTATTTTTAATTTTTACATTCTTTTCATGATGACATCATATTATTCCACTTTCACATTATTGTCAATCTCTAAGGATAATTGTGCTGCATTTATTGTCATGAATATCATATTTCCCTATTCACAAGTTGTAAAGAGAGTTTGTTCGACGAAATGACTCATGAACACAACTTGTCAACTGGGGTAGGATTTTATATCGCAATCTTCACAAATCGTGAAAACAAAATGGCAGAACAAACACAAATCATTCATATAAATATGAGTTCGGGTGTGCGAGATTGGAGTGACAGTGCAAATTGTCTATAAATCGCCTGAATATTCTCCACTTGGTGAAGTTGTGTTCATAGTCCATTCCTTGACGTGGTGAGGGGGCTTGCATGTATGTCTCAGTGACCCAGAGAGCTATGTCAGCAGGAGCTTTGGCTTCTGTTAGGGACACCCAAGCTGGACTGGTCAATGGATAGGAGCTAGACTGATATGGACTAAGGGTGAGGTAACCCAAACAGAAACCTCGAGTGCTGAAGTCAGAGGTATTGGGCCGCATGGTGCACTCTAATAGACCACAATACCATGAATCAACAGCTATTATGACTACACAATTTAGAACTTGTGAATTCATGATATTCATGAGCACCAAATGAAGGCAGCATTACTTATCTAATTTTTAGAGCTTTTGAGACCAATGGGGGATTTTTTTTTTATACAAACAGAAATGAATTCTTTAAACATTTGTTTTTCTTACAATAATTTTTAAACATTAATTTTTCGGTGACATAGCACTATACAACATGTATTAAAATGTTCTTAATAGATTATTCAAGAGCCTAACAAAAGCTCATTGCACCTACCTGGTTATGTAATTTGTAACCCATGGTTATTTAGACTACCAACTAGAACCAACTGTTCCAGTACAATAAATGCATGAACACAGACTGTTGAACCAAAAAATACATGTACAATGTAATTCTTTAGCTATGTACACCAACACAAAGGGAAAAGGTGAGGTAGAAACATGTAGACATATATTTTTCATGCACGCAGCTGCCACCATGCAAAAGTGCAAGTGACATTCACAATGGTCTTGAGAATTTTGATCTCAATTTAATATTGGAAGAAATATCGGTTTTAAAGACAGAAACTATCAAAGTTAGATTTGAAATGCAGGTGAGCTCCCCATACAAAATCTACACATAAGCAACAAAAGCGAAGCAGTGCTTAAGATATCTATATGATTTTTCGGTAACAGAATCAATTCGGTCCTATTTTCATTCTCACATATTCCGATTTTTTGTTGGGAATTTTCATCCACTACAAATCAAGAAATGCTTGTGGTCCATTAATATTAAATAGAAAAATTTAAACTGTTCTTTTCGTCCATCAAAACTACATGTAGATAATACATATTATGTAATAAAATTAACATTTTTTTTTTTTTTTTTAATGCCACTGAAAACAAAAAGACCTTTTTTTTATTATAGAAAAACTGAAACACAAAAACCTTACTATGGATGAATGTATTTTACGTAAAAAGTAAATGGAAAAGTAAACTTAAACAGTAGTTGAGAGAAATAAAGTATAAAACATAAAAAATACACTTAACAGAATCACTAATAAAGTAACTTGTATGTATGAAAAGAACTTGCTACATGTATAATTTATATATAAAAATAATAATAGAATACAGATCATTTAAGAAAAATTGGAAATCCCAAAAATAATTCTCATTAGAGTCACAATAATTTAATAAATATAGCCAACAATTAATGCAAAATATGCCACATATGGTGGTGGTGGGGGGGAATGGAATAAAATGTAATTGTTATTATTGTGGGCTAAGAAAACAAGCAGAAATCTTGAAAATTTGTTCTTCCTATACAGATAGAAAATTAAAATTTAAATTGTTTCATGATTTGGTTTTTTTTATTCTTCAGTTTAATCTGCAGGTAAAGATCACATCTGGATCAGGTGGCAATTTCACAAAACATTGTAAGTTTACGTCTGCGGCAACTAGCAGTTATATCGGACATACATTCACAAGTGTTTGGCATCTATTTCATGAAGAAAATTACATCATTAAGGAAAATGGAGCATTTTAAGGACAAAAGAAAAAAAGAACTAGGTGTATTTCTAACTATATTTGTTGTACTACAATAGTAATAAGAACTGTCGAAGTCATATATTTACGTTTATGTGCAAAACTAGGCCTACAATGTTTTGTGAAATTGGGCCCAGATGAGTATAATGTTTTTAGATTATAAACCAAGTGTTAAATAATCTCGTGAAGACAGACATTAGAAATACTATGTACAATGAACACAGAATATATTACCGAATCAGAAGTGCTTTCAATACTACTAATGTAACTTTGGATCACTGTGGATGAAAATATACAAAATACGTAACATGTGCAAATGTTCTGAACCAGTGAGATGAAAACAGCTTGGAATAGATCAACATTTAGAAGATAAAAAGCCCCACTACAAATAAAGAATATAGCATAACAGCTAAATGATGGCAGTGAGGTATATATGATATCCTATTTACACGTGTAGAAAATATCTTTATTCGCCCTATCCAAACTGTATTTTTAAAGTTTAGTAAATATACATCAACAAGGATTATTTGTAACAATAAAGTTGTTCCCTAAAATTTGTCAGTAAAAAACACAACTGCATAATTACTAATGCCATTTGCTTTTTTTGCTTTTTTTTTAAACAAAATATGTGAGCATGAATGATATGTTGGTACACTTGTCATAAGATAAAATGGAATTAAATAGATATCTTTATTATTATATAATTACATTTCTGTTATATTCATTACACTATGTCATTCCATTGGTCCAGCCGTAGCAATGGGAGTTTGTTCATTTCTTCATAAACGAACAAATTACATCGTCGGGGAATGTCATATCTGATGATGTCATTCTATATTGGTAAGTTTTCTTATTGAGTGTTATTGTTTATAGATCAAAAATAATTCAAAATAAAATATGAACTTTTAATGTTATTTTTATTAAGTATGTTCTGAATTTAATTATCAGGATTGTCTTTCAATTTCATCTGGGTATATTTAAAAAAAAAAAAAAAAAAATCATCTGCAAACTTGTGAGAACGGCTTTGCTGATTCACAGTTTGCAGATTTGTTTTTTCATACCCTGATGAACGTATAGGAAATAACAGACAATACTAAATATCTATTTGACAACTGTACAAACCTGCTGTACTTTATTAAGAGATTTGATCATACAGGCCCAACAGAACAGGACTTATTTATCATATTTTGTCCATAAGATAAAATGTCCGATGCTCCACAACTAATTATCCTTAATGGCATACACGTCCGTTTCTGCTACTGATAGCTTCAATGTTTCACATTTGAAAATCAATTTAGAAGCTACCAATTTGAAACAAAATTAGAGTATTTATAATTCATGTTTGTGAAAAAGAATATAGAACAAGGAGAGGAATGTTTATTTAAAAAATACCACATATAATTAGGAGGCTAGTAAATGTGACCACGTATGGGAAAACCAAGCCAAAATTGCCCACAGGAATGTATGCCTTCTGTCAATGTTAAGCAATTAACAAACGAGTTATTTTTGAAAATTAAGTAAATAATTCAAAACAACACCTAAACATTCTATTTGCAAGAGATACGAGGACTATAGATATTCTGAAAGACGTAAAACGTGTTGGTTTGTAGTCTTGATCACCAATTAGTGATCCCAATTTTGCTGATATGATAGTCAAAGGCAGAATTGGTTACTTCTTCTAAAGTTGCTGACCCTAGTTTCAACCCGTGAAAATGGCCACTAAGTTTGGTTAATCTACACACCTGTAACACATTTACAATATAGTGAAACAAAGAGTCTGTGACATTGAAACAGGGAAATACCATTAAAATGTAGACTAGAGCTCGCCATCTATAACCTTTACTTCTCAAAGATACGTGCGTTTGTAAAAATATGAAAAATGCATTTTGTGCCATTAGAAATACCAGGATGACCAAAAATACTTCAGATGTATGGAAAAATTAAATCTAAGTAATATTTGATTTCAATGATTAGAAACAGCTGTTAATAGTGAAAAATACACTGTAGTGTTTTAAAAACTAGGGACATGTCACTTTAAAGGCTGAAAAAAATCCTTTGGCGTGAACATTTACGAACGATAGAGGTGTGAAATATTGTCCCCCAAAAAATCAACATTTTATATTTTGTACTTTGGCCGGGTTTTCACAAAAATTATCACAAATGTAATAGTAGTGGCATTTTTAATAAGAATGCCATAAATTAAGACAAACAGAGACAATATTAAGTAGCAATCTTATTTTTAAAAATTGTCTTAAACAGTAACAGAATAGGAAAAACAACTCTTAAAAAAGAATAACAATATAAAGGTGCTGAAATATGTTTGGCAGGACGTTTGGACAGAGATATGCAACTGTGAAAGTATCACAAAGTGTTTAACTCGGGGTGGAAAAGATGCTTGATGAAAATGTTCTTCATATGAATGCTGAATCAGGTAAATTAACTGTCACATTGTCTGTAACATCTGCTATACCTGAAAATAAATTACACAGACATTAATGACAAACAATGACTTAACTAATTTTTGCATGTAACGTCCATGGCGAATCTATTAAAATTATTAGGTTGAAGAATGAATGAATGAATGTTTTAACGACACCCCAGCATGATTAAAATACATTGACTATTGGGTGTCAAAATTAGGGTGAAGAAATACAGCAGGTTTAATTGCAGAATCTTCCAAACCCTGCAATATGGATCAACATGGTTATTTCATATAGTAAACCACGATCCTAAAGAATATTTTAAATTAATAGTAGCCTGGTAAAGCTAAGGCAACATTTCAAAACCAGCACCAGCATTAGTATAGTGGTTAAGCCATCGGAGTTAACATGGGTAGGTACTGAATTTGAATCCCGGTTACTGGCTCCCACCTAGACCAAGTTTAATAACTCAATGGGTAGGTGTAAGGCTACCTACACCAACGTTTCTCTCACTAACCACTAACCCACTGTCCTGGACACACAGTCCAGTTAGCTGAGGTGTGTGCCCAGGACAACATGTTTGAACTGATTGGATATAAACACAAAAATAATAATGAAATGAAAGAAAACCAGCAGACATTCGTAGACTTACATCAGTAACAACCGGTTCCGAGGACAGCTGTCTTAATGCGTGAGGTTTCGTCTCGTCTGTGTAGGGTCTAGCAGGGGAAATGGGAGATTTCAGTTCTTTGGTCAGGTTCCCAGAATCCACAGCTGCGTCAGGCATCTCTGATCCAGAGATGTCTGTTCCAATACCACTTTCTGAAATGTCAATTACAGTAAGTACCGCCTCCACATAATATATAATACTCTCAACCCCTGCAAATAAGAAAATATATACGGAAAAAAAATATGCCATGAAAAATCAATCAAATACAGTCCACAGCAAAAAAAACCCCAAAAGTGTTGTAGAGAATTAAAAACTCCAAAGCCTTGCCGATTGTCATTTGACAATTATAGAGGTACATAGTATATATATATATAAATATATATAATATACTTGGGCAGGATTACACAAGTGCCTATGTTATTTTTAGAATATATGAATTAAATTATACAGACTCCCCACCCCTTCCCCGATATTTAATTAGGAACCTTGTGTCCAATCCTGTCCTACCCATATCTCATCCATCCATCCCCGTAAAATACATCTACTCCCATCCCCTCTAAAACTATCTCGCTTTACTGATCAGTCTCTTGCTCTGTTTTGTCTTTTACTCTG